>NW_027440158.1:218481-274420 GCF_031893055.1 Leptodactylus fuscus | reverse complement strand
TAGTATATATATATATATAGTAGTGAGGTACAGTATATATATAGTAGTGAGGTACAGTATATATAGTAGTGAGGTACAGTATATATAGTAGTGAGGTACAGTATATATATATAGTAGTGAGGTACAGTATATATAGTAGTGAGGTACAGTATATATATAGTAGTGAGGTACAGTATATATAGTAGTGAGGTACAGTATATATAGTAGTGAGGTACAGTATATATAGTAGTGAGGTACAGAATATATATAGTAGTGAGGTACAGTATATATATAGTAGTGAGGTACAGTATATATAGTAGTGAGGTACAGTGTATATATATAGTAGTGAGGTACAGTATATATAGTAGTGAGGTACAGAATATATATAGTAGTGAGGTACAGTATATGTAGTAGTGAGGTACAGTATATATAGTAGTGAGGTACAGTATATGTAGTAGTGAGGTACAGTATATATAGTAGTGAGGTTCAGTATATATAGTAGTGAGGTACAGTATATATAGTAGTGAGGTACAGTATATGTAGTAGTGAGGTACAGTATATATAGTAGTGAGGTACAGTATATATATAGTAGTGAGGTACAGTATATATAGTAGTGAGGTACAGTATATATATATAGTAGTGAGGTACAGTATATATAGTAGTGAGGTACAGAATATATATAGTAGTGAGGTACAGTGTATATATAGTAGTGAGGTACAGTATATATAGTAGTGAGGTACAGTATATATAGTAGTGAGGTACAGTATATATAGTAGTGAGGTACAGTATATGTAGTAGTGAGGTACAGTATATATAGTAGTGAGGTACAGTATATGTAGTAGTGAGGTACAGTATATGTAGTAGTGAGGTACAGTATATATAGTAGTGAGGTACAGTATATGTAGTAGTGAGGTACAGTATATATATAGTAGTGAGGTACAGTATATATAGTAGTGAGGTACAGTATATATAGTAGTGAGGTACAGTATATATAGTAGTGAGGTACAGTATATATATATAGTAGTGAGGTACAGTATATATAGTAGTGAGGTACAGTATATATAGTAGTGAGGTACAGTATATATATAGTAGTGAGGTACAGTATATATATATAGTAGTGATGTACAGTATATATAGTAGTGAGGTACAGTATATATAGTAGTGAGGTACAGTATATATATAGTAGTGAGGTACAGTATATATATAGTAATGAGGTACAGTATATATAGTAATGAGGTACAGTATATATAGTAGTGAGGTACAGTATATATATAGTAGTGAGGTACAGTATTTATAGTAATGAGGTACAGTATATATAGTAGTGAGGTACAGTATATGTAGTAGTGAGGTACAGTATATATAGTAGTGAGGTACAGTATATATATAGTAGTGAGGTACAGTATATATAGTAATGAGGTACAGTATATATAGTAGTGAGGTACAGTATATATAGTAATGAGGTACAGTATATATAGTAGTGAGGTACAGTATATGTAGTAGTGAGGTACAGTATATATATAGTAGTGAGGTACAGTATATATATAGTAGTGAGGTACAGTATATATATATAGTAGTGAGGTACAGTATATATATGTAGTGAGGTACAGTACATATAGTAATGAGGTACAGTATATATAGTTGTGAGGTACAGTATATATATATAGTAGTGAGGTACAGTATATATAGTAGTGAGGTACAGTATATATATAGTAGTGAGGTACAGTATATGTAGTAGTGAGGTACAGTATATATATAGTAGTGAGGTACAGTATATATATAGTAGTGAGGTACAGTATATATAGTAGTGAGGTACAGTATATATATAGTAGTGAGGTACAGTATATGTAGTAGTGAGGTACAGTATATATATAGTAGTGAGGTACAGTATATATATAGTAGTGATGTACAGTATATATATAGTAGTGATGTACAGTATATATATAGTAGTGATGTACAGTATATATATAGTAGTGAGGTACAGTATATATAGTAGTGAGGTACAGTATATATATATAGTAGTGAGGTACAGTATATATATAGTAGTGATGTACAGTATATATATAGTAGTGAGGTACAGTATATATATAGTAGTGAGGTACAGTATATATAGTAGTGAGGTACAGAATATATATAGTAGTGAGGTACAGTATATATATAGTAGTGAGGTACAGTATATATAGTAGTGAGGTACAGTATATATAGTAGTGAGGTACAGTATATATAGTAGTGAGGTACAGTATATGTAGTAGTGAGGTACAGTATATATAGTAGTGAGGTACAGTATATGTAGTAGTGAGGTACAGTATATATAGTAGTGAGGTACAGTATATATAGTAATGAGGTACAGTATATATAGTAGTGAGGTACAGTATATGTAGTAGTGAGGTACAGTATATATAGCAGTGAGGTACAGTATATATATATAGTAGTGAGGTACAGTATATATATAGTAGTGAGGTACAGTATATATAGTAATGAGGTACAGTATATATAGCAGTGAGGTACAGTATATATATATAGTAGTGAGGTACAGTATATATAGTAATGAGGTACAGTATATATAGTAGTGAGGTACAGTATATATAGTAATGAGGTACAGTATATATAGTAATGAGGTACAGTATATGTAGTAGTGAGGTACAGTATATGTAGTAGTGAGGTACAGTATATATATAGTAGTGATGTACAGTATATATAGTAGTGAGGTACAGTATATATATAGTAGTGAGGTACAGTATATATATATATATATAGTAGTGAGGTACAGTATATATATAGTAGTGAGGTACAGTATATATAGTAGTGAGGTACAGTATATATATATAACAGTAAGGTACAGTATATATATAGTAGTGAGGTACAGTATATATAGTAGTGAGGTACAGTATATATATAGTAGTGAGGTACAGTATATATAGTAATGAGGTACAGTATATATAGTAGTGTGGTACAGTATGTATATAGTAGTGAGGTACAGTATATATAGTAATGAGGTACAGTATATATATATATAGTAGTGATGTACAGTATATATAGTAGTGAGGTACAGTATATATATAGTAGTGAGGTACAGTATATGTAGTAGTGAGGTACAGTATATATATAGTAGTGAGGTACAGTATATATATATAGTAGTGAGGTACAGTACATATATAGTAGTGAGGTACAGTATATATAGTAATGAGGTACAGTATGTATAGTAGTGAGGTACAGTATATATATAGTAATGAGGTACAGTATATATAGTAGTGAGGTACAGTATATATATAGTAGTGAGGTACAGTATATATATAGTAGTGAGGTACAGTATATATATATATATGTATATATATATAGTAATGAGATACAGTATATATAGTAGTGAGGTACAGTATATATATAGTAGTGAGGTACAGTATATATATATAGTAGTGAGGTACAGTATATATATAGTAGTGAGGTACAGTATTTATAGTAATGAGGTACAGTATATATAGTAGTGAGGTACAGTATATGTAGTAGTGAGGTACAGTATATATAGTAGTGAGGTACAGTATATATATAGTAGTGAGGTACAGTATATATAGTAGTGAGGTACAGTATATGTAGTAGTGAGGTACAGTATATGTAGTAGTGAGGTACAGTATATATATATAGTAGTGAGGTACAGTATATATATAGTAGTGAGGTACAGTATATATAGTAATGAGGTACAGTATATATATATAGTAGTGAGGTACAGTATATATATATAGTAGTGAGGTACAGTATATATATAGTAGTGAGGTACAGTATATATATAGTAGTGAGGTACAGTATATATAGTAGTGAGGTACAGAATATATATAGTAGTGAGGTACAGTATATATATAGTAGTGAGGTACAGTATATATAGTAGTGAGGTACAGTATATATAGTAGTGAGGTACAGTATATGTAGTAGTGAGGTACAGTATATATAGTAGTGAGGTACAGTATATATAGTAGTGAGGTACAGTATATGTAGTAGTGAGGTACAGTATATATAGTAGTGAGGTACAGTATATATAGTAGTGAGGTACAGTATATATAGTAGTGAGGTACAGTATATGTAGTAGTGAGGTACAGTATATATATAGTAGTGATGTACAGTATATATATAGTAGTGATGTACAGTATATATATAGTAGTGAGGTACAGTATATATAGTAGTGAGGTACAGTATATATATAGTAGTGAGGTACAGTATATATATAGTAGTGATGTACAGTATATATATAGTAGTGAGGTACAGTATATATAGTAGTGAGGTACAGTATATATATAGTAGTGAGGTACAGTATATATAGTAATGAGGTACAGTATATATAGTAGTGAGGTACATTATATATAGTAGTGAGGTACAGTATATGTAGTAGTGAGGTACAGTATATATATAGTAGTGAGGTACAGTATATATATAGTAGTGAGGTACAGTATATATATATATAGTAGTGAGGTACAGTATATATATAGTAGTGAGGTACAGTATATATAGTAATGAGGTACAGTATATATAGTAGTGAGGTACAGTATATATATATAGTAGTGAGGTACAGTATATATAGTAGTGAGGTACAGTATATATATAGTAGTGAGGTACAGTATATATAGTAGTGAGGTACAGTATATATATAGTAGTGAGGTACAGTATATATATAGTAGTGAGGTACAGTATATATATAGTAGTGAGGTACAGTATATATATATAGTAGTGAGGTACAGTATATATATAGTAGTGAGGTACAGTATATGTAGTAGTGAGGTACAGTATATATATAGTAGTGAGGTACAGTATATATATAGTAGTGATGTACAGTATATATATAGTAGTGATGTACAGTATATATATAGTAGTGAGGTGCAGTATATATAGTAGTGAGGTACAGTATATATATAGTAGTGAGGTACAGTATATATATAGTAGTGATGTACAGTATATATATAGTAGTGAGGTACAGTATATATAGTAGTGAGGTACAGTATATATATAGTAGTGAGGTACAGTATATATAGTAGTGAGGTACAGAATATATATAGTAGTGAGGTACAGTATATATATAGTAGTGAGGTACAGTATATATAGTAGTGAGGTACAGTATATATAGTAGTGAGGTACAGTATATATAGTAGTGAGGTACAGTATATGTAGTAGTGAGGTACAGTATATATAGTAGTGAGGTACAGTATATGTAGTAGTGAGGTACAGTATATATAGTAGTGAGGTACAGTATATATAGTAATGAGGTACAGTATATATAGTAGTGAGGTACAGTATATATAGTAGTGAGGTACAGTATATATATATAGTAGTGAGGTACAGTATATATATAGTAGTGAGGTACAGTATATATAGTAGTGAGGTACAGAATATATATAGTAGTGAGGTACAGTATATATATAGTAGTGAGGTACAGTATATATAGTAGTGAGGTACAGTATATATAGTAGTGAGGTACAGTATATGTAGTAGTGAGGTACAGTATATATAGTAGTGAGGTACAGTATATGTAGTAGTGAGGTACAGTATATATAGTAGTGAGGTAAAGTATATATAGTAATGAGGTACAGTATATGTAGTAGTGAGGTACAGTATATATAGTAGTGAGGTACAGTATATATATATAGTAGTGAGGTACAGTATATATATAGTAGTGAGGTACAGTATATATAGTAATGAGGTACAGTATATATAGTAGTGAGGTACAGTATATATATAGTAGTGAGGTACAGTATTTATAGTAATGAGGTACAGTATATATAGTAGTGAGGTACAGTATATGTAGTAGTGAGGTACAGTATATATAGTAGTGAGGTACAGTATATATATAGTAGTGAGGTACAGTATATATAGTAGTGAGGTACAGTATATATAGTAGTGAGGTACAGTATATATAGTAATGAGGTACAGTATATATAGTAGTGAGGTACAGTATATATAGTAATGAGGTACAGTATATATAGTAATGAGGTACAGTATATGTAGTAGTGAGGTACAGTATATGTAGTAGTGAGGTACAGTATATATATAGTAGTGAGGTACAGTATATATATAGTAGTGAGGTACAGTATATATAGTATATATATATATATATAGTAGTGAGGTACAGTATATATATAGTAGTGAGGTACAGTATATATAGTAGTGAGGTACAGTATATATATAGTAGTGAGGTACAGTATATATAGTAGTGAGGTACAGTATATATATAGTAGTGAGGTACAGTATATATAGTAGTGAGGTACAGTATATATATAGTAGTGAGGTACAGTATATGTAGTAGTGAGGTACAGTATATATAGTAATGAGGTACAGTATATATAGTAGTGAGGTACAGTATATATATAGTAGTGAGGTACAGTATATATATAGTAGTGAGGTACAGTATATATAGTAGTGAGGTACAGTATATATAGTAGTGATGTACAGTATATATAGTAATGAGGTACAGTATATATAGTAGTGAGGTACAGTATATATATAGTAGTGAGGTACAGTATATATAGTAGTGAGGTACAGTATATATATAGTAGTGAGGTACAGTATATATAGTAGTGAGGTACAGTATATATATAGTAGTGAGGTACAGTATATGTAGTAGTGAGGTACAGTATATATATATAGTAGTGAGGTACAGTATATATATAGTAGTGAGGTACAGTATATATATAGTAGTGAGGTACAGTATATATATATATAGTAGTGAGGTACAGTATATATATAGTAGTGAGGTACAGTATATATAGTAGTGAGGTACAGTATATATAGTAGTGAGGTACAGTATATATATAGTAGTGAGGTACAGTATATATAGTAGTGAGGTACAGTATATATATAGTAGTGAGGTACAGTATATGTAGTAGTGAGGTACAGTATATATATATAGTAGTGAGGTACAGTATATATATAGTAGTGAGGTACAGTATATATATATAGTAGTGAGGTACAGTATATATATAGTAGTGAGGTACAGTATATATAGTAGTGAGGTACAGTATATATATAGTAGTGAGGTACAGTATATGTAGTAGTGAGGTACAGTATATATATATAGTAGTGAGGTACAGTATATATATAGTAGTGAGGTACAGTATATATATATAGTAGTGAGGTACAGTATATATATAGTAGTGAGGTACAGTATATATAGTAGTGAGGTACAGTATATATATAGTAGTGAGGTACAGTATATATGTAGTAGTGAGGTACAGTATATATATAGTAGTGAGGTACAGTATATATATATAGTAGTGAGGTACAGTATATATAGTAGTGAGGTACAGTATATATGTAGTAGTGAGGTACAGTATATATATAGTAGTGAGGTACAGTATATATATATAGTAGTGAGGTACAGTATATATATAGTAGTGAGGTACAGTATATGTAGTAGTGAGGTACAGTATATATATAGTAGTGAGGTACAGTATATATAGTAGTGAGGTACAGTATATATATAGTAGTGAGGTACAGTATATATAGTAGTGAGGTACAGTATATATATAGTAGTGAGGTACAGTATATGTAGTAGTGAGGTACAGTATATATATATAGTAGTGAGGTACAGTATATATATAGTAGTGAGGTACAGTATATATATAGTAGTGAGGTACAGTATATATATATATAGTAGTGAGGTACAGTATATATATAGTAGTGAGGTACAGTATATATAGTAGTGAGGTACAGTATATATAGTAGTGAGGTACAGTATATATATAGTAGTGAGGTACAGTATATATAGTAGTGAGGTACAGTATATATATAGTAGTGAGGTACAGTATATGTAGTAGTGAGGTACAGTATATATATATAGTAGTGAGGTACAGTATATATATAGTAGTGAGGTACAGTATATATATATAGTAGTGAGGTACAGTATATATATAGTAGTGAGGTACAGTATATATAGTAGTGAGGTACAGTATATATATAGTAGTGAGGTACAGTATATGTAGTAGTGAGGTACAGTATATATATATAGTAGTGAGGTACAGTATATATATAGTAGTGAGGTACAGTATATATATATAGTAGTGAGGTACAGTATATATATAGTAGTGAGGTACAGTATATATAGTAGTGAGGTACAGTATATATATAGTAGTGAGGTACAGTATATATGTAGTAGTGAGGTACAGTATATATATAGTAGTGAGGTACAGTATATATATATAGTAGTGAGGTACAGTATATATAGTAGTGAGGTACAGTATATATGTAGTAGTGAGGTACAGTATATATATAGTAGTGAGGTACAGTATATATATATAGTAGTGAGGTACAGTATATATATAGTAGTGAGGTACAGTATATGTAGTAGTGAGGTACAGTATATATATAGTAGTGAGGTACAGTATATATAGTAGTGAGGTACAGTATATATATAGTAGTGAGGTACAGTATATATAGTAGTGAGGTACAGTATATATAGTAGTGATATACTCTTTATTGATGATGATATGTATGTGATACGATCACTTTGTTGGCTTGATAATTCTGGTGAAGAGAAGAGATTTCTTGGCTAATATTGTAAATACAAATGGACGGTTAAATGAAATAAGAGTAGGCGATGATATTTTTGGGTCTCCCCCTTGTCCTGTGGACCCCGCGGTTTCTTCTGCCCCCTTATCCTGCACTGTCAGTGACGCTACATGGACGGCCTATGGGGGAGAGAAGAGAATAAAACTTTAGTTGATGAAGTGAAGGTATAATGAAAAGCCATTAGGTGGTAATACCAGTATACAGTGATATAGCAGCCTCCGCTCCAAGGCTCTATCCAAGACGTCATCCCTAGCCATATATATATATGTTGTACTGCCGCTGACACCCCACAATGCTCAAGTACCCAAATATTCCAGCCTAATGTTACCCCAGCAAGAGCGGCCCCGACTTACTGCAATCTAGGGAACAGCAAACTGATGGGAAGATGAAGGCAGAGCCAATGTAGAGATCTCCAGAAACCTACACCGCTAGTGGTGACCACAACTAATAACACTGCGCGACGCTACACCGTACTGAGATACCTACCAAGGCCAAAAAGCGGAACACTGCGCCGCTACACCGTACTGAGATACCTACCGAGGCTGAACAGCAGAACACTGCGCGCCCCTACATCGTACTGAGATACCTACCGAGGCCGAGCAGCAGAACACTGCGCCGCTACACCGTACTGAGATACCTACCGAGGCCGAGCAGCAGAACACTGCGCGCCGCTACACCGTACTGAGATACCTCCCGAGGCCGAGCAGCAGAACACTGCGCGCCGCTACACCGTACTGAGATACCTACCGAGGCCGAGCAGCAGAACACTGCGCGCCGCTACACCGTACTGAGATACCTACCGAGGCCGAGCAGCAAAACACTGCGCCGCTACACCGTACTGAGATACCTACCGAGGCCAAAAAGCGGAACACTGCGCGCCGCTACACCGTACTGAGATACCTACCAAGACCAAACAGCAGAACACTGCGCCGCTACACCGTACTGAGATACCTACCAAGACCGAACAGGAGAACACTGCGCCGCTACACCGTACTGAGATACCGACCGAGGCCGAGCAGCAGAACACTGCGCCGCTACACCGTACTGAGATACCTACCAAGGCCAAACAGCAGAACACTGCGCCGCTACACCGTACTGAGATGCCTACCAAGGCCGAACAGCAGAACACTGCGCCGCTACACTGTACTGAGATACCTACCAAGGCCGAACAGCAGAACACTGCGCCGCTACACCGTACTGAGATACCTACCAAGGCCGAACAGCAGAACACAGCGCCGCTACACCGTACTGAGATACCTACCAAGACCGAACAGGAGAACACTGCGCCGCTACACCGTACTGAGATACCTACCAAGGCCGAACAGCAGAACACTGCGCCGCTACACCGTACTGAGATACCTACCAAGGCCGAACAGCAGAACACTGCGCCGCTACACCGTACTGACATACCTACCAAGACCGAACAGGAGAACACTGCGCCGCTACACCGTACTGAGATACCTACCAAGGCCGAACAGCAGAACACTGCGCCGCTACACCGTACTGAGATACCTACCAAGGTCGAACAGCAGAACACTGCGCCGCTACACCGTACTGAGATACCTACCAAGGCCGAACAGCAGAACACTGCGCCGCTACACCGTACTGAGATACCTACCAAGGCCAAAAAGCGGAACACTGCGCCGCTACACCGTACTGAGATACCTACGAAGACCAAAAAGCGGAACACTGCGCCACTACACCGTACTGAGATACCTACGAAGGACGAACAGCAAAACACTGCACGGCGCTACACTGTACTGAGATACCTACCAAGGCCGAAAAGCGGAACACTGCGCCGCTACACCGTACTGAGATACCTACCAAGGCCGAACAGCAGAACACTGCGCCGCTACACCGTACTGAGATACCTACCAAGGCCGAACAGCAGAACACTGCGCCGCTACACCGTACTGAGATACCTACCAAGGCCGAACAGCAGAACACTGCGCCGCTACACCGTACTGAGATACCTACCAAGGCCAAAAAACGGAACACTGCGCCGCTACACCGTACTGAGATACCTACCAAGACCAAAAAGCGGAACACTGCGCCACTACACCGTACTGAGATACCTACGAAGGACGAACAGCAAAACACTGCACGGCGCTACACTGTACTGAGATACCTACCAAGGCCGAAAAGCGGAACACTGCGCCGCTACACCGTACTGAGATACCTACCAAGGCCGAACAGCAGAACACTGCGCCGCTACATCGTACTGAGATACCTACCGAGGCCGAACTGCAGCACACTGAGCCGCTACACCGTACTGAGATACCTACCAAGGCCAAACAGCAGAACACTGCGCCGCTACACCGTACTGAGATACCTACCAAGACCAAACAGCAGAACACTGCGCGTCGCTACACCGTACTGAGATACCTACCAAGGCCGAGCAGCAGAACACAGCGCCGCTACACCGTACTGAGATACCTACCGAGGCTGAACAGCAGAACACTGCGCCGCTACACCGTACTGAGATACCTACCAAGGTCAAAAAGCGGAACACTGCGCGCCGCTACACCGTACTGAGATACCTACCAAGGCCGAACAGCAGAACACTGCGCCGCTACACCGTACTGAGATACCTACCAAGGCCGAACAGCAGAACACTGCGCCGCTACACCGTACTGAGATACCTACCAAGGCCGAACAGCAGAACACTGCGCCGCTACACCGTACTGAGATACCTACCAAGGCCGAACAGCAGAACACTGCGCCGCTACACCGTACTGAGATACCTACCAAGGCCGAACAGCAGAACACTGCGCCGCTACACCGTACTGAGATACCTACCAAGGCCAAAAAGCGGAACACTGCGCCGCTACACCGTACTGAGATACCTACCAAGACCAAAAAGCGGAACACTGCGCCACTACACCGTACTGAGATACCTACGAAGGACGAACAGCAAAACACTGCACGGCGCTACACTGTACTGAGATACCTACCAAGGCCGAAAAGCGGAACACTGCGCCGCTACACCGTACTGAGATACCTACCAAGGCCGAACAGCAGAACACTGCGCCGCTACACCGTACTGAGATACCTACCAAGGCCGAACAGCAGAACACTGCGCCGCTACACCGTACTGAGATACCTACCAAGGCCAAAAAGCGGAACACTGCGCCGCTACACCGTACTGAGATACCTACCAAGACCAAAAAGCGGAACACTGCGCCACTACACCGTACTGAGATACCTACGAAGGACGAACAGCAAAACACTGCACGGCGCTACACTGTACTGAGATACCTACCAAGGCCGAAAAGCGGAACACTGCGCCGCTACACCGTACTGAGATACCTACCAAGGCCGAACAGCAGAACACTGCGCCGCTACATCGTACTGAGATACCTACCGAGGCCGAACTGCAGCACACTGAGCCGCTACACCGTACTGAGATACCTACCAAGGCCAAACAGCAGAACACTGCGCCGCTACACCGTACTGAGATACCTACCAAGACCAAACAGCAGAACACTGCGCGTCGCTACACCGTACTGAGATACCTACCAAGGCCGAGCAGCAGAACACAGCGCCGCTACACCGTACTGAGATACCTACCGAGGCTGAACAGCAGAACACTGCGCCGCTACACCGTACTGAGATACCTACCAAGGTCAAAAAGCGGAACACTGCGCGCCGCTACACCGTACTGAGATACCTACCAAGGCCGAACAGCAGAACACTGCGCCGCTACACCGTACTGAGATACCTACCAAGACCAAACAGCAAAACACTGCGCCGCTACACCGTACTGAGATACCTACCAAGGCCAAAAAGCGGAACACTGCGCGCCGCTACACCGTACTGAGATACCTACCAAGACCAAACAGCAGAACACTGCGCCGCTACACCGTACTGAGAAACCTACCAAGGCCGAACAGCAGAACACTGCGCGCCGCTACACCGTACTGAGATACCTACCGAGGCCGAGCAGCAGAACACTGCGCCGCTACACCGTACTGAGATACCTACCAAGGCCAAAAAGCGGAACACTGCGCCGCTACACCGTACTGAGATACCTACCAAGGCCAAACAGCAGAACACTGCGCCGCTACACAGTACTGAGATACCTACCGAGGCCGTACAGCAGAACACTGCGCCGCTACACCGTACTGAGATACCTACCAAGGCCGAACAGCAGAACACTGCGCCGCTACATTGTACTGAGATACCTACCAAGGCTGAACAGCAGAACACTGCGCCGCTACACCGTACTGAGATACCTACCAAGGCCGAACAGCAGAACACTGCGCCGCTACACCGTACTGAGATACCTACCGAGGCCGTACAGCAGAACACTGCGCCGCTACACCGTACTGAGATACCTACCAAGGCCGAACAGCAGAACACTGCGCCGCTACATTGTACTGAGATACCTACCGAGGCCGTACAGCAGAACACTGCGCCGCTACACCGTACTGAGATACCTACCAAGGCTGAACAGCAGAACACTGCGCCGCTACATTGTACTGAGATACCTACCAAGGCTGAACAGCAGAACACTGCGCCGCTACACCGTACTGAGATATCTACCAAGACCAAACAGCAGAACACTGCGCCGCAACACCGTACTGAGATACCTACCAAGGCCGAGCAGCAGAACACTGCGCCGCTACACCGTACTGAGATACCTACCAAGACCAAACAGCAGAACACTGCGCCGCAACACCGTACTGAGATACCTACCAAGGCCGAGCAGCAGAACACTGCGCCGCTACACCGTACTGAGATACCTACCGAGGCCGTACAGCAGAACACTGCGCCGCTACACCGTACTGAGATACCTACCGAGGCCGAGCAGCAGAACACAGCGCCGCTACACCGTACTGAGATACCTACCGAGGCTGAGCAGCAGAACACTGCGCCGCTACACCGTACTGAGATACCTACCGAGGCCGAGCAGCAGAACACTGCGCCGCTACACCGTACTGAGATACCTACCGAGGCCAAACAGCAGAACACTGCGCCGCAACACCGTACTGAGATACCTACCGAGGCCAAACAGCAGAACACTGCGCCGCAACACCGTACTGAGATACCTACCAAGGCCGAGCAGCAGAACACTGCGCCGCAACACCGTACTGAGATACCTACCGAGGCCAAACAGCAGAACACTGCGCCGCAACACCGTACTGAGATACCTACCAAGGCCGAGCAGCAGAACACTGCGCCGCTACACCGTACTGAGATACCTACCGAGGCCGTACAGCAGAACACTGCGCCGCTACACCGTACTGAGATACCTACCGAGGCTGAGCAGCAGAACACTGCGCCGCTACACCGTACTGAGATACCTACCGAGGCCGAGCAGCAGAACACAGCGCCTCCTCGCCCAATACCATGTAAGGGGATCTAGCTTGCGCTTATTACTAGCAGCTCATTACTATTTTACTATTATTATTACAACTAGCACTAATAATGATATAATATAAATACCTGATACTTCGGCTTCTCCTCACTGATATCAGACAGATTGTTGGGGATAACTTTTTCTGTTCCCCGTTTGCTTTTTATTAATTTTTTTTTCAGATCCAGAACGAAGGAGACGGAGATATTTGGAATAGATAATTCTAAGGATCTGTAAGAGAAGAAGAGGCAGAAATGTCTACAAATATCTCTACTTATCATATAAGATAATGTGCATATCCATTACCATTCAGATTAGACTGTCCTGTATTAGCGCCCCCTCCTGCATGACACCTAGAACTACAACAGTCAGACTAAACTTATCTACAAGGATTTCTTATCCTGGGGGATAAATAGATATAAGATAAAGAAATAGATACAGTCCTATGAAAAAGTTTGGGCACCCCTATTAATCTTAATCATTTTTAGTTCTAAATATTTTGGTGTTTGCAGCAGCCATTTCAGTTTGATATATCTAATAACTGATGGACACAGTAATATTTCAGGATTGAAATGAGGTTTATTGTACTAACAGAAAATGTGCAATATGCATTAAACCAAAATTTGACCGGTGCAAAAGTATGGGCACCTCAACAGAAAAGTGACATTAATATTTAGTAGATCCTCCTTTTGCAAAGATAACAGCCTCTAGTCGCTTCCTGTAGCTTTTAATCAGTTCCTGGATCCTGGATGAAGGTATTTTGGACAAACAATTCAAGTTCAGTTAAGTTAGATGGTCGCCGAGCATGGACAGCCCGCTTCAAATCATCCCACAGATGTTCAATGATATTCAGGTCTGGGGACTGGGATGGCCATTCCAGAACATTGTAATTGTTCCTCTGCATGAATGCCTGAGGATTTGGAGCGGTGTTTTGGATCATTGTCTTGCTGAAATATCCATCCCCGGCGTAACTTCAACTTCGTCACTGATTCTTGAACATTATTCTCAAGAATCTGCTGATACTGAGTGGAATCCATGCGACTCTCAACTTTACCAAGATTCCCGATGCCGGCATTGGCCACACAGCCCCAAAGCATGATGGAACCTCCACCAAATCTTACAGTGGGTAGCATGTGTTTTTCTTGGAATGCTGTTTCTTTTTGGACGCCATGCATAACGCCTTTTTTTATAACCAAACAACTCAATTTTTATTTCCAAAATGAAGCTGCCTTGTCCAAATGTGCTTTTTCATACCTCAGGTGACTCTATTTGTGGCGTACGTGCAGAAACGGCTTCTTTCTCATCACTCTCCCATACAGCTTCTATTTGTGCAAAGTGCGCTGTATTGCTGACTGATGCACAGTGACACCATCTGCAGCAAGATGATGCTGCAGCTCTTTGGAGGTGGTCTGTGGATTGTCCTTGACTGTTCTCACCATTCTTCTTCTCTGCCTTTCTGATATTTTTCTTGGCCTGCCACTTCTGGGCTTAACAAGAAATGTCCCTGTGGTCTTCCATTTCCTTACTATGTTCCTCACAGTGGAAACTGACAGGTTAAATCTCTGAGACAGCTTTTTGTATCCTTCCCCTGAACAACTATGTTGAACAATCTTTGTTTTCAGATCATTTGAGAGTTGTTTTGAGTAGCCCATGATGCCACTCTTCAGAGGAGATTCAAATAGGAGATCAACTTGCAATTGGCCACCTTAAATACCTTTTCTTATGATTGGATACATCTGGCTATGAAGGTCAAAGCTCACTGAGGTTACAAAACCAATTTTGTGCTTTAGTAAGTCAGTAAAAAGTAGTTAGGGGAATTCAAATCAATAAAATGATAAGGGTGCCCATACTTTTGCACCGGTCAAATTTTGGTTTAATGCATATTGCGCATTTTCTGTTAGTACAATAAACCTCATTTCAATCCTGAAATATTACTGTGTCCATCAGTTATTAGATATATCAAACTGAAATGGCTGCTGCAAACACCAAAATATTTAGAACTAAAAATGATTAAGATTAATAGGGGTGCCCAAACTTTTCCATAGGACTGTAGATAGATAGATAAATAGATAGATAGATAGATAGATAGATAGATAGATAGGAGATAGATAGATAGATAGATAGATGATAGATAGATAGGAGATAGATAGATAGATAGATAGATAGATAGATAGATAGATAGATAGATAGGAGATAGATAGATAGATAGATAGATAGATAGATAGATAGATAGGAGATAGATAGATAGATAGGAGATAGATAGATAGATAGATAGATAGATAGATAGGAGATAGATAGATAGATAGATGATAGATAGATAGATAGATAGATAGATAGATAGGAGATAGATAGATAGATAGATAGATAGATAGATAGATAGATAGGAGATAGATAGATAGGAGATAGATAGATAGATAGATAGATAGATAGGAGATAGATAGATAGGAGATAGATAGATAGGAGATAGATAGATAGATAGATAGATAGATAGATAGGAGATAGATAGATAGATAGATAGATAGATAGATAGATAGATAGGAGATAGATAGATAGATGATAGATAGATAGATAGATAGATAGATAGGAGATAGATAGATATATGAGATAGATAGATATATGAGATAGATAGATAGATAGATAGATAGATAGATAGATAGATAGATAGATAGATAGGAGATAGATAGATAGATAGATAGGAGATAGATAGATAGATAGATAGGAGATAGATAGATAGATAGATAGATAGATAGATAGATAGATAGATAAATAGATAGATAGATAGGAGATAGATAGATAGATAGATAGATAGATAGGAGATAGATAGATAGATAGATAGATAGATAGATAGATAGATAGGAGATAGATAGATAGATAGATAGATAGATAGGAGATAGATAGATAGATAGATAGATAGATAGATAGATAGATAGATAGATAGGAGATAGATAGATATATGAGATAGATAGATAGATAGATAGATAGATAGATAGATAGATAGATAGATAGGAGATAGATAGGAGATAGATAGATAGATAGATAGATAGATAGATAGATAGGAGATAGATAGATAGATGATAGATAGATAGATAGATAGATAGATAGATAGGAGATAGATAGATATATGAGATAGATAGATATATGAGATAGATAGATAGATAGATAGATAGATAGATAGGAGATAGATAGATAGATAGATAGATAGGAGATAGATAGATAGATAGATAGGAGATAGATAGATAGATAGATAGATAGATAGATAGATAGATAGATAAATAGATAGATAGATAGGAGATAGATAGATAGATAGATAGATAGATAGGAGATAGATAGATAGATAGATAGATAGATAGATAGGAGATAGATAGATAGATAGATAGATAGATAGGAGATAGATAGATAGATAGATAGATAGATAGATAGATAGATAGATAGGAGATAGATAGATATATGAGATAGATAGATAGATAGATAGATAGATAGATAGATAGATAGATAGATAGATAGATAGATAGGAGATAGATAGATAGGAGATAGATAGATAGATAGATAGATAGATAGATAGGAGATAGATAGATAGATAGATAGATAGATAGATAGATAGATAGGAGATAGATAGATAGATAGATAGATAGATAGATAGATAGGAGATAGATAGATAGATAGATAGATAGATAGATAGATAGGAGATAGATAGATAGATAGATAGATAGGAGATAGATAGATAGATAGATAGATAGATAGATAGATAGATAGATAGATAGGAGATAGATAGATAGGAGATAGATAGATAGGAGATAGATAGATAGGAGATAGATAGATAGATAGATAGATAGATAGATAGATAGATAGATAGATAGGAGATAGATAGATAGATAGATAGATAGATAGATAGATAGGAGATAGATAGATAGATAGATAGATAGATAGATAGATAGGAGATAGATAGATAGATAGATAGGAGATAGATAGATAGATAGATAGATAGATAGATAGGAGATAGATAGATAGATAGATAGATAGATAGGAGATAGATAGATAGATAGATAGATAGATAGATAGGAGATAGATAGATAGATAGATAGATAGATAGATGATAGATAGATAGATAGGAGATAGATAGATAGATAGATAGATAGATAGATAGATAGACAGGAGATTGATTAGATATTCTCTAACCTCATTTCCATTGTGTTCTCCCACTTCTGTACAGTTTCCTCATTGAGCTTCTCTTCTATCTCTGACAACTTCCCCTTACTTGGCATTATGTATAAGGCGCTGACATCTCCACTATAGGGTATGGAGACCACGGTGACCTCATCGGTGGAGGTTACATTGTACATTCCTGTTCTGGTCATGTAAGGAACCTTCACACTCGTTGTCTCATTCACATAGAAATCTTCTATAGATTGTCCAACACATCCAGATTCAGATTTTACTATAAAGGAATGAAAAGAACAATAATCTTATTGTAAAAGAGTGGCGGAGTTTGAAATGTGTCCCTATATAGTCAGTGACCGCGCTCCATGTATGTACTGAGTATAAAAAGGAGAGAAACTGCTAAGGTTTCATTGCAACATCATTGCATTACACTACACTATTCCCCAGAACCCCCCACACTGTATTATCTGTGTATTATCTCCTATCTCTCTCTAGTATAACACTACACTATTCCCCAGAACCCCCCACACTGTATTATCTGTGTATTATCTCCTATCTCTCTCTAGTATAACACTACACTAATCCCCAGAACCCCCCACACTGTATTATCTGTGTATTATCTCCTATCTCTCTCTAGTATAACACTACACTATTCCCCAGAACCCCCCACACTGTATTATCTGTGTATTATCTCCTATCTCTCTCTAGTATAACACTACACTAATCCCCAGAACCCCCCACACTGTATTGTCTGTGTATTATCTCCTATCTCTCTCTAGTATAACACTACACTATTCCCCAGAACCCCCCACACTGTATTATCTGTGTATTATCTCCTATCTCTCTCTAGTATAACACTACACTAATCCCCAGAACCCCCCACACTGTATTGTCTGTGTATTATCTCCTATCTCTCTCTAGTATAACACTACACTATTCCCCAGAACCCCCCACACTGTATTATCTGTGTATTATCTCCTATCTCTCTCTAGTATAACACTACACTAATCCCCAGAACCCCCCACACTGTATTATCTGTGTATTATCTCTTATCTCTCTCTAGTATAACACTACACTAATCCCCAGAACCCCCCACACTGTATTGTCTGTGTATTATCTCCTATCTCTCTCTAGTATAACACTACACTAATCTCCAGAACCCCCACACTGTATTATCTGTGTATTATCTCCTATCTCTCTCTAGTATAACACTACACTAATCCCCAGAACCCCCCACACTGTATTATCTGTGTATTATCTCCAATCTCTCTCTAGTATAACACTACACTAATCCCCATAACCCCCCACACTGTATGATCTGTGTATTATCTCCTATCTCTCTCTAGTATAACACTACACTAATCTCCAGAACCCCCACACTGTATTATCTGTGTATTATCTCCTATCTCTCTCAAGTATAACACTACACTAATCCCAGAACCCCCCACACTGTATTATCTGTGTATTATCTCCTATCTCTCACTAGTATAACACTACACTAATCCCCAGAACCCCCCAGACTGTATAATCTGTGTATTATCTCCTATCTCTCTCTAGTATAACACTACACTAATCCCCAGAACCCCCCACACTGTATTATCTGTGTATAGTCTCATATCTCTCTCTAGTATAACACTACACTAATCCCCAGAACCCCCCACACTGTATTATCTGTGTATTATCTCCTATCTCTCTCTAGTATAACACTACACTATAATCCCCAGAACCTCCCACACTGTATTATCTGTGTATTATCTCCTATCTCTCACTAGTATAACACTACACTAATCCCCAGAACCCCCCCACACTGTATTATCTGTGTATTATCTCCTATCTCTCTCTAGTATAACACTACACTAATCCCCAGAACCCCCACACTGTATTATCTGTGTATTATCTCCTATCTCTCTCTAGTATAACACTACACTAATCCCCAGAACCCCCCACACTGTATTATCTGTGTATTATCTCCTATCTCTCTCTAGTATAACACTACACTAATCCCCAGAACCCCCCACACTGTATTATCTCCTATCTCTCTCTAGTATAACACTATACTAATCCCCAGAACCCCCACTCTGTATTATCTGTGTATTATCGCCTATCTCTCTCTAGTATAACACTACACTAATCCCCAGAACCCCCCACACTGTATTATCTGTGTATTATCTCCTATCTCTCTCTAGTATAACACTACACTAATCCCCAGAACCCCCCACACTGTATTATCTGTGTATTATCTCCTATCTCTCTCTAGTATAACACTACACTAATCCCCAGAACCCCCCACACTGTATTATTTGTGTATTATCTCCTATCTCTCTCTAGTATAACACTACACTAATCCCCATAACCCCCCACACTGTATGATCTGTGTATTATCTCCTATCTCTCTCTAGTATAACACTACACTAATCTCCAGAACCCCCACACTGTATTATCTGTGTATTATCTCCTATCTCTCTCTAGTATAACACTACACTAATCTCCAGAACCCCCACACTGTATGATCTGTGTATTATCTCCCATCTCTCTCTAGTATAACACTACACTAATCCCCAGAACCCCCACTCTGTATTATCTGTGTATTATCGCCTATCTCTCTCTAGTACAACACTACACTAATCCCCAGAACCCCCCACACTGTATTATCTGTGTATTATCTCCTATCTCTCTCTAGTATAACACTACACTAATCCCCATAACCCGCCACACTGTATTGTCTGTGTATTATCTCCTATCTCTCTCTTTTATAACACTAAACTAATCTCCAGAACCCCCACACTGTATTATCTGTGTATTATCTCCTATCTCTCTCTAGTATAACACTACACTAATCCCCATAACCCCCCACACTGTATGATCTGTGTATTATCTCCTATCTTTCTCTAGTATAACACTACACTAATCCCCAGAACCCCCACACTGTATTATCTGTGTATTATCTCCTATCTCTCTCTAGTATAACACTACACTAATCTCCAGAACCCCCCACACTGTATTACCTGTGTATTATCTCCTATCCCTCTCTAGTATAACACTAAACTAATCCCCAGAACCTCCCACACTGTATTATCTGTGTATTATCTCCTATCTCTCTCTAGTATAACACTACACTAATCCCCATAACCCCCAACACTGTATGATCTGTGTATTATCTCCTATCTCTCTCTAGTACAACACTACACTAATCCCCAGAACCCCCCACACTGTATTATCTGTGTATTATCTATCTCTCTCTAGTATAACACTACACTAATCCCCAGAACCCCACACTGTATTATCTGTGTATTATCTCCTATCTCTCTCTAGTCCTAACACTACACTAATCCCCAGAACCCCCCACACTGTATTGTCTGTGTATTATCTCCTATCTCTCTCTTTTATAACACTAAACTAATCTCCAGAACCCCCACACTGTATTATCTGTGTATTATCTCCTATCTCTCTCTAGTATAACACTACACTAATCCCCAGAACCCCCCACACTGTATGATCTGTGTATTATCTCCTATCTCTCTCTAGTATAACACTACACTAATCTCCAGAACCCCCACACTGTATTATCTGTGTATTATCTCCTATCTCTCTCTAGTATAACACTACACTAATCTCCAGAACCCCCACACTGTATTATCTGTGTATTATCTCCTATCTCTCTCTAGTATAACACTACACTAATCTCCAGAACCTCCCACACTGTATTATCTGTGTATTATCTCCTATCTCTCTCTAGTATAACACTACACTAATCCCAGAACCCCTCACACTGTATTATCTGTGTATTATCTCCTATCTCTCTCTAGTATAACACTACACTAATCGCAGAACCCCCCACACTGTATTATCTCTGTATTATCTCCTATCTGTCTCTAATATAACACTACACTAATCCCCAGAACCCCCCACACTGTATTATCTGTGTATTATCTCCTATCTCTCTCTAGTCCTAACACTACACTAATCCCCAGATCCCCCCACACTGTATTATCTGTGTATTATCTCCTATCTCTCTCTAGTATAACACTACACTAATCCATGAACCCCCCACACTGTATTATCTGTGTATTATCTCCTATCTCTCTCTAGTATAACACTACACTATAATCCCCAGAACCTCCCACACTGTATTATCTGTGTATTATCTCCTATCTCTCACTAGTATAACACTACACTAATCCCCAGAACCCCCCCACACTGTATTATCTGTGTATTATCTCCTATCTCTCTCTAGTATAACACTACACTAATCCCCAGAACCCCCCACACTGTATTATCTGTGTATTATCTCCTATCTCTCTCTAGTATAACACTACACTAATCCCCAGAACCCCCCACACTGTATTATCTCCTATCTCTCTCTAGTATAACACTACACTAATCCCCAGAACCCCCACTCTGTATTATCTGTGTATTAACTCCTATCTCTCTCTAGTATAACACTACACTATTCCCCAGAACCCCCCACACTGTATTACCTGTGTATTATCTCCTATCTCTCTCTAGTATAACACTACACTATTCCCCAGAACCCCCCACACTGTATTACCTGTGTATTATCTCCTATCCCTCTCTAGTATAACACTACACTAATCCCCAGAACCTCCCACACTGTATTATCTGTGTATTATCTCCTATCTCTCTCTAGTACAACACTACACTAATCCCCAGAACCCCCCACACTGTATTATCTGTGTATTATCTATCTCTCTCTAGTATAACACTACACTAATCCCCAGAACCCCCCACACTGTATTATCTGTGTATTATCTCCTATCTCTCTCTAGTCCTAACACTACACTAATCCCCAGAACCCCCCACACTGTATTGTCTGTGTATTATCTCCTATCTCTCTCTTTTATAACACTAAACTAATCTCCAGAACCCCCACACTGTATTATCTGTGTATTATCTCCTATCTCTCTCTAGTATAACACTACACTAATCCCCAGAACCCCCCACACTGTATGATCTGTGTATTATCTCCTATCTCTCTCTAGTATAACACTACACTAATCTCCAGAACCCCCACACTGTATTATCTGTGTATTATCTCCTATCTCTCTCTAGTATAACACTACACTAATCTCCAGAACCCCCACACTGTATTATCTGTGTATTATCTCCTATCTCTCTCTAGTATAACACTACACTAATCCCCAGAACCCCCCACACTGTATTATCTGTGTATTATCTCCTATCTCTCTCTAGTATAACACTACACTAATCGCAGAACCCCCCACACTGTATTATCTCTGTATTATCTCCTATCTGTCTCTAATATAACACTACACTAATCCCCAGAACCCCCCACACTGTATTATCTGTGTATTATCTCCTATCTCTCTCTAGTCCTAACACTACACTAATCCCCAGATCCCCCCACACTGTATTATCTGTGTATTATCTCCTATCTCTCTCTAGTATAACACTACACTAATCCATGAACCCCCCACACTGTATTATCTGTGTATTATCTCCTATCTCTCTCTAGTATAACACTACACTATAATCCCCAGAACCTCCCACACTGTATTATCTGTGTATTATCTCCTATCTCTCACTAGTATAACACTACACTAATCCCCAGAACCCCCCCCACACTGTATTATCTGTGTATTATCTCCTATCTCTCTCTAGTATAACACTACACTAATCCCCAGAACCCCCCACACTGTATTATCTGTGTATTATCTCCTATCTCTCTCTAGTATAACACTACACTAATCCCCAGAACCCCCCACACTGTATTATCTCCTATCTCTCTCTAGTATAACACTACACTAATCCCCAGAACCCCCCACACTGTATTATCTGTGTATTATCTCCTATCTCTCTCTAGTATAACACTACACTAATCCCAGAACCCCTCACACTGTATTATCTGTGTATTATCTCCCATCTCTCTCTAGTATAACACTACACTAATCCCCAGAACCCCCACTCTGTATTATCTGTGTATTATCGCCTATCTCTCTCTAGTACAACACTACACTAATCCCCAGAACCCCCCACACTGTATTATCTGTGTATTATCTCCTATATCTCTCTAGTATAACACTACACTAATCCCCATAACCCCCCACACTGTATTGTCTGTGTATTATCTCCTATCTCTCTCTTTTATAACACTAAACTAATCTCCAGAACCCCCACACTGTATTATCTGTGTATTATCTCCTATCTCTCTCTAGTATAACACTAAACTAATCCCCATAACCCCCCACACTGTATGATCTGTGTATTATCTCCTATCTCTCTCTAGTATAACACTACACTAATCTCCAGAACCCCCACACTGTATTATCTGTGTATTATCTCCTATCTCTCTCTAGTATAACACTACACTAATCTCCAGAACCCCCACACTGTATTATCTGTGTATTATCTCCTATCTCTCTCTAGTATAACACTACACTAATACCCAGAACTCCCCACACTGTATTATCTGTGTATTATCTCCTATCTCTCTCTAGTATAACACTACACTAATCCCAGAACCCCCCACACTGTATTATCTCTGTATTATCTCCTGTCTCTAATATAACACTACACTAATCCCCAGAACCCCCCACACTGTATTATCTGTGTATTATCTCCTATCTCTCTCTAGTCCTAACACTACACTAATCCCCAGAACCCCCCACACTGTATTATCTGTGTATTATCTCCTATCTCTCTCTAGTCCTAACACTGCACTAATCCATGAACCCCCCACACTGTATTATCTGTGTATTATCTCCTATCTCTCTCTAGTATAACACTACACTAATCCCCATAACCCCCCACACTGTATTGTCTGTGTATTGTCTCCTATCTCTCTCTAGTATAACACTACACTAATCCCCATAACCCCCCACACTGTATGATCTGTGTATTATCTTCTATCTCTCTCTATTATAACACTACACTAATCCCCAGAACCTCCCACACTGTATTATCTGTGTATTATCTCCTATCACTCTCTAGTATAACACTACACTAATCTCCAGAACCCCCACACTGTATTATCTGTGTATTATCTCCTATCTCTCTCTAGTATAACACTACACTAATCCCCAGAACCCCCCACACTGTATTATCTGTGTATTATCTCCTATCTCTCTCTAGTATAACACTACACTAATCTCCAGAACCCCCACACTGTATGATCTGTGTATTATCTCCTATCTCTCTCTAGTATAACACTACAGTAATCCACAGAACCCCCACACTGTATTATCTGTGTATTATCTCCTATCTCTCTCTAGTATAACACTACACTAATCCCCATAACCCCCCACACTGTATTATCTGTGTATTATCTCCTATCTCTCTCTAGTATAACACTACACTAATCCCCAGAACCTCCCACACTGTATTATCTGTGTATTATCTCCTATCTCTCTCTAGTATAACATTACACTAATCCCCAGAACCCCCCAGACTGTATTACCTGTGTATTATCTCCTATCTCTCTCTAGTATAACACTACACTAATCCCCATAACCCCCCACACTGTATTATCTGTGTATTATCTCCTATCACTCTCTAGTATAACACTACACTAATCCCCAGAACCCCCCACACTGTATTATCTGTGTATTATCTCCTATCTATCTCTAGTATAACACTACACTAATCCCCAGAACCCCCCACACTGTATTATCTGTGTATTATCTCCCCTCTCTCTAGTATAACACTACACTAATCCCCAGAACCCCCCACACTGTATTATCTGTGTATTATCTCCTATCTCTCTCTAGTATAACACTACACTAATCCCCAGAACCCCCCACACTGTATTATCTGTGTATTATCTCCTATCACTCTCTAGTATAACACTACACTAATCCCCATAACCCCCCCACACTGTATTATCTGTGTATTATCTCCTATCACTCTCTAGTATAACACTACACTAATCCCCAGACCCCCCACACTGTATTATCTGTGTATTATCTCCTATCTCTCTCTAGTATAACACTACACTAATCCCCATAACCCCCCACACTGTATTATCTGTGTATTATCTCCTATCTCTCTCTAGTATAACACTACACTAATCCCCAGAACCTCCCACACTGTATTATCTGTGTATTATCTCCTATCTCTCTCTACTATAACACTACACTAATCCCCAGAACCCCCCACACTGTATTATCTGTGTATTATCTCCTATCTCTCTCTAGTATAACACTACACTAATCCCCAGAACCCCCCACACTGTATTATCTGTGTATTATCTCCTATCACTCTCTAGTATAACACTACACTAATCTCCAGAACCCCCACACTGTATTATCTGTGTATTATCTCCTATCTCTCTCTAGTATAACACTACACTAATCCCCAGAACCCCCCACACTGTATGATCTGTGTATTATCTCCTATCTCTCTCTAGTATAACACTACAGTAATCCTCAGAACCCCCACACTGTATTATCTGTGTATTATCTCCTATCTCTCTCTAGTATAACACTACACTAATCCCCATAACCCCCCACACTGTATTATCTGTGTATTATCTCCTATCTCTCTCTAGTATAACACTACACTAATCCCCAGAACCTCCCACACTGTATTATCTGTGTATAATCTCCTATCACTCTCTAGTATAACACTACACTAATCTCCAGAACCCCCACACTGTATTATCTGTGTATTATCTCCTATCTCTCTCTAGTATAACACTACACTAATCCCCAGAACCTCCCACACTGTATTATCTGTGTATTATCTCCTATCTCTCTCTAGTATAACACTACACTAATCCCAGAACCCCTCACACTGTATTATCTGTGTATTATCTCCTATCTCTCTCTAGTATAACACTACACTAATCCCAGAACCCCCACACTGTATTATCTGTGTATTATCTCCTATCTCTCTCTAGTATAACACTACACTGATCCCCAGAACCCCCCACACTGTATTATCTGTGTATTATCTCCTATCTCTCTCTAGTATAACATTACACTAATCCCCAGAACCCCCCAGACTGTATTACCTGTGTATTATCTCCTATCTCTCTCTAGTATAACACTACACTAATCCCCAGACCCCCCACACTGTATTACCTGTGTATTATCTCCTATCTCTCTCTAGTATAACACTACACTAATCCCCAGAACCCCCCACACTGTATTATCTGTGTATTATCTCCTATCTCTCTCTAGTATAACACTACACTAATCCCCAGACCCCCCACACTGTATTATCTGTGTATTATCTCCTATCTCTCTCTAGTATAACACTACACTAATCCCCAGAACCCCCCACACTGTATTATCTGTGTATTATCTCCTATCTCTCTCTAGTATAACACTACACTAATCCCCAGAACCTCCCACACTGTATTATCTGTGTATTATCTCCTATCCCTCTCTAGTATAACACTACACTAATCCCCAGAACCCCCCACACTGTATTATCTGTGTATTATCTCCTATCTCTCTCTAGTATAACACTACACTAATCCCCAGACCCCCCACACTGTATTATCTGTGTATTATCTCCTATCTCTCTCTAGTATAACATTACACTAATCCCCAGAACCCCCCAGACTGTATTACCTGTGTATTATCTCCTATCTCTCTCTAGTATAACACTACACTAATCCCCATAACCCCCCACACTGTATTATCTGTGTATTATCTCCTATCACTCTCTAGTATAACACTACACTAATCCCCAGACCCCCCACACTGTATTATCTGTGTATTATCTCCTATCTCTCTCTAGTATAACACTACACTAATCCCCAGAACCCCACACACTGTATGATCTGTGTATTATCTCCTATCTCTCTCTAGTATAACACTACAGTAATCCTCAGACCCCCCACACTGTATTATCTGTGTATTATCTCCTATCTCTCTCTAGTATAACACTACACTAATCCCCAGAACCCCCCACACTGTATGATCTGTGTATTATCTCCTTTCTCTCTCTAGTATAACACTACAGTAATCCTCAGAACCCCCACACTGTATTATCTGTGTATTATCTCCTATCTCTCTCTAGTATAACACTACACTAATCCCCATAACCCCCCACACTGTATTATCTGTGTATTATCTCCTATCTCTCTCTAGTATAACACTACACTAATCCCCAGAACCTCCCACACTGTATTATCTGTGTATAATCTCCTATCACTCTCTAGTATAACACTACACTAATCTCCAGAACCCCCACACTGTATTATCTGTGTATTATCTCCTATCTCTCTCTAGTATAACACTACACTAATCCCCAGAACCTCCCACACTGTATTATCTGTGTATTATCTCCTATCTCTCTCTAGTATAACACTACACTAATCCCAGAACCCCTCACACTGTATTATCTGTGTATTATCTCCTATCTCTCTCTAGTATAACACTACACTAATCCCCAGAACCCCCCACACTGTATTATCTGTGTATTATCTCCTATCTCTCTCTAGTATAACACTACACTGATCCCCAGAACCCCCCACACTGTATTATCTGTGTATTATCTCCTATCTCTCTCTAGTATAACATTACACTAATCCCCAGAACCCCCCAGACTGTATTACCTGTGTATTATCTCCTATCTCTCTCTAGTATAACACTACACTAATCCCCAGACCCCCCACACTGTATTACCTGTGTATTATCTCCTATCTCTCTCTAGTATAACACTACACTAATCCCCAGAACCCCCCACACTGTATGATCTGTGTATTATCTCCTATCTCTCTCTAGTATAACACTACACTAATCCCCAGAACCCCCCACACTGTATTACCTGTGTATTATCTCCTATCCCTCTCTAGTATAACACTACACTAATCCCCAGAACCCCCCACACTGTATTATCTGTGTATTATCTCCTATCTCTCTCTAGTATAACACTACACTAATCCCAGAACCCCTCACACTGTATTATCTGTGTATTATCTCCTATCTCTCTCTAGTATAACACTACACTAATCCCCAGAACCCCCCACACTGTATTATCTGTGTATTATCTCCTATCTCTCTCTAGTATAACACTACACTGATCCCCAGAACCCCCCACACTGTATTATCTGTGTATTATCTCCTATCTCTCTCTAGTATAACATTACACTAATCCCCAGAACCCCCCAGACTGTATTACCTGTGTATTATCTCCTATCTCTCTCTAGTATAACACTACACTAATCCCCAGACCCCCCACACTGTATTACCTGTGTATTATCTCCTATCTCTCTCTAGTATAACACTACACTAATCCCCAGAACCCCCCACACTGTATTATCTGTGTATTATCTCCTATCTCTCTCTAGTATAACACTACACTAATCCCCAGACCCCCCACACTGTATTACCTGTGTATTATCTCCTATCTCTCTCTAGTATAACACTACACTAATCCCCAGAACCCCCACACTGTATTATCTGTGTATTATCTCCTATCTCTCTCTAGTATAACACTACACTAATCCCCAGAATCCCCCACACTGTATTACCTGTGTATTATCTCCTATCCCTCTCTAGTATAACACCACACTACTTGTTCATCTCAGTGTTTCCCTCTGATATGTCTTATCTCTTCTGGTGGTGTCTCGGGGTGATACTTGGGGTGGATGTGGCCCCTGTATGTATTAACCCTGTGGTGGACTATGTGTTATAAAGTAATGGATTACCTTGGAAATCAATGTAATTGATAAGGATTACGATGGTGTCCTCGTCTATACTGTGCAATGTCTCAGAGATCTTGCCCTGGGTCTTCTTCTCCATGTAGCTGTTTATCTTATTCTTTACGTCGTCTTTGTTGGTGAAGTCAGTGGAGATCACCTCGGCCTTGTAGAATTTCTTGGCGTCATCTAGAAATGTCTGAGATATGTTGTGGTGCTTGGAGATGAATAGAACGTTCCCAGTGCTGAGCTGCGGCTCTCTGCCCCCAGGATTGTGGAAACCTTCATGAATTTCCTGGTTTGAGGTCGTTCCACGTCCTTCCAGGATTTTTGAGCAGTTGTGACCTTTATGACCAAGGGACAGTAATCCAAGTGCAGCAGATATACTGAAAGGGGAGATAACAATGTTCTCGGAGGGGTGAGCTAAAGCCGTCTGCCAATACAGGTCAAAGGAACCTCCGGGAATGTATTGACACATCTTATGGCCGGGCAATGGCTCCTTGGGCTGCTGGTCCTTACCATGGTCTTCTCCTTCCTTGACATGATCTTCTTCAAGGTTAGCAAAGCCCATTGTGAAAAGTAGAGCCACAGCCAAAAACACAAAGCCCGTCATGTCTGTGAAATAGAAAGAAGACAATGTGACTCCAAGTATTACTGACTACAAGGAACAATGATGGGTCCAAACACTATGAAGTAGGACCTGGGAATAATCTCATAGATATGGCCGGGGGAGAATGGAGACATTTATCTCTCCCTGACCCCCCTGATTAAGCTTCTTGTCTCCGGAGACATATCAGGATGTGAAGATTGAGGTTCAACCCACTGGTCAGAGGAACGTATTAAGAATGCATGAAAACCCATCTAGGGGGCACTACTCACCATAAAGTGCGGATGACAGTGGGCCAAGGCCACAGATTATAACATGGCCCAGAATCCTATGGGAAGAGACGAAACATAAAGACAAACATGGCGGCTCTCAAAGTCCTCTATTGTGTGGATGTAATACTGTGTGGGGACATATAAAGTACGGGTGATTGTAGGAGCATTATACTGTGTGGGGACATATAAAGTACGGGTGACTGTAGGAGGATTATACTGTGTGGGTATATATAGTGTACGGGTGACTGTAGGAGCATTATACTGTGTGGGGACATATAAAGTACGGGTGACTGTAGGAGGATTATACTGTGTGGGTATATATAGTGTACGGGTGACTGTAGGAGCATTATACTGTGTGGGGACATATAGTGTACGGGTGACTGTAGGTACATTATACTGTGTGGGGACATATAGTGTACGGGTGACTGTAGGAGCATTATATTGTGTGGGGACATATAGTGTATGGGTGACTGTAGGTACATTATACTGTGTGGGGACATATAGAGTACGGGTGACTGTAGGAGCATTATACTGTGTGGGGACATATAAAGTACAGGTGACTGTAGCAGCATTATACTGTGTGGGGACATATAAAGTACGGGTGACTGTAGCAGCATTATACTGTGTGGGGACATATAAAGTACGGGTGACTGTAGGAGCATTATACTGTGTGGGGACATATAGTGTACGGGTGACTGTAGGTACATTATACTGTGTGGGGACATATAGTGTACGGGTGACTGTAGGAGCATTATACTGTGTGGGGACATATAGTGTATGGGTGACTGTAGGTACATTATATTGTATGGGGACATATAGTGTACGGGTGACTGTAGGTAAATTATACTGTGTGGGGACATATAATGTACGGGTGACTGTAGGAGCATTATACTGTGTGGGGACATATAGTGTACAGGTGACTGTAGGAGCATTATACTGTATGGGGACATATAGTGTACGGGTGACTGTAGGTACATTATACTGTGTGGACATATAGTGTACGGGTGACTGTAGGAGCATTATACTGTGTGGGGACATATAGAGTACGGGTGACTATAGGAGGATTATACTGTGTGGGGACATATAGTGTACAGGTGACTGTAGGAGCATTATATTGTGTGGGGACATATAGTGTACGGGTGACTGTAGGTACATTATACTGTGTGGGGACATATAGAGTACAGGTGACTGTAGGAGCATTATACTGTGTGGGTACATATAGAGTACGGGTGACTGTAGGTACATTATACTGTGTGGGGACATATAGAGTACAGGTGACTGTAGGTACATTATACTGTGTGGGGACATATAATGTACGGGCGACTGTAGCAGCATTATACTGTGTGGGGACATATAGTGTACAGGTGACTGTAGGAGCATTATATTGTGTGGGGACATATAGTGTACGGGTGACTGTAGGTACATTATATTGTGTGGGGACATATAAAGTACGGGTGACTGTAGGAGCATTATACTGTGTGGGGACATATAGTGTACAGGTGACTGTAGGAGCATTATATTGTGTGGGGACATATAGTGTACGGGTGACTGTAGGTACATTATATTGTGTGGGGACATATAGTGTACGGGTGACTGTAGGTACATTATACTGTGTGGGGACATATAGAGTACGGGTGACTATAGGAGGATTATACTGTGTGGGGACATATAGTGTACAGGTGACTGTAGGAGCATTATATTGTGTGGGGACATATAGTGTACGGGTGACTGTAGGTACATTATACTGTGTGGGGACATATAGTGTACGGGTGACTGTAGGTACATTATACTGTGTGGGGACATATAGAGTACAGGTGACTGTAGGTATATTATACTGTGTGGGGACATATAATGTACGGGCGACTGTAGCAGCATTATACTGTGTGGGGACGTATAGTGTACAGGTGACTGTAGGTACATTATATTGTGTGGGGACATATAAAGTACGGGTGACTGTAGGAGCATTATACTGTGTGGGGACATATAGTGTACAGGTGACTGTAGGAGCATTATATTGTGTGGGGACATATAGTGTACGGGTGACTGTAGGAGCATTATACTATGTGGGGACATATAGAGTACGGGTGACTATAGGAGCATTATACTGTGTGGGGACATATAGTGTACAGGTGACTGTAGGAGCATTATACTGTATGGGGACATATAGAGTACGGGTGACTATAGGAGGATTATACTGTGTGGGGACATATAGTGTACAGGTGACTGTAGGAGCATTATACTGTGTGGGGACATATAGTGTACGGGCGACTGTAGCAGCATTATACTGTGTGGGGACATATAGTGTACAGGTGACTGTAGGAGCATTATATTGTGTGGGGACATATAGTGTACGGGTGACTGTAGGTACATTATATTGTGTGGGGACATATAAAGTACGGGTGACTGTAGGAGCATTATACTGTGTGGGGACATATAGTGTACAGGTGACTGTAGGTACATTATATTGTGTGGGGACATATAGTGTACGGGTGACTGTAGGTACATTATATTGTGTGGGGACATATAGTGTACGGGTGACTGTAGGTACATTATACTGTGTGGGGACATATAGAGTACAGGTGACTGAAGGTACATTATACTGTGTGGGGACATATAATGTACGAGCGACTGTAGCAGCATTATACTGTGTGGGGACATATAGTGTACAGGTGACTGTAGGAGCATTATATTGTGTGGGGACATATAGTGTACGGGTGACTGTAGCAGCATTATACTGTGTGGGGACATATAGTGTACAGGTGACTGTAGGAGCATTATATTGTGTGGGGACATATAGTGTACGGGTGACTGTAGGTACATTATACTGTGTGGGGACATATAGTGTACGGGTGACTGTAGGTACATTATACTGTGTGGGGACATATGGAGTACGGGTGACTATAGGAGGATTATACTGTGTGGGGACATATAGTGTACGCGTGACTGTAGGTACATTATATTGTGTGGGGACATATAGTGTACGGGTGACTGTAGGTACATTATACTGTGTGGGGACATATAGTGTACGGGTGACGGTAGGTACATTATACTGTGTGGGGACATATAGAGTACAGGTGACTGTAGGTACATTATACTGTGTGGGGACATATAATGTACGGGCGACTGTAGCAGCATTATACTGTGTGGGGACATATAGTGTACGGGTGACTGTAGGTACAGTATATTGTGTGGGGACATATAGTGTACGGGTGACTGTAGGTACATTATACTGTGTGGGTATATATAGTGTACGGGTGACTGTAGGTACATTATACTGTGGGGACATATAGAGTACGGGTGACTGTAGGTACATTATACTGTGTGGGTATATATAGTGTACGGGTGACTGTAGGTACATTATACTGTGGGGACATATAGTGTACGGGTGACTGTAGGTACATTATACTGTGTGGGGACATATAGAGTACGGGTGACTATAGGAGGATTATACTGTGTGGGGACATATGGAGTACGGGTGACTGTAGGTACATTATATTGTGTGGGGACATATAGTGTACGGGTGACTGTAGGTACATTATACTGTGTGGGGGCATATAGTGTACAGGTGACTGTAGGAGCATTATACTGTGTGGGGACATATAGTGTACAGGTGACTGTAGGAGCATTATACTGTGTGGGGACATATAGAGTACGGGTGACTATAGGAGGATTATACTGTGTGGGGACATATAGTGTACAGGTGACTGTAGGAGCATTATATTGTGTGGGGACATATAGTGTACGGGTGACTGTAGGTACATTATACTGTGTGGGGACATATAGAGTACAGGTGACTGTAGGAGCATTATACTGTGTGGGGACATATAGTGTACAGGTGACTGTAGGAGCATTATATTGTGTGGGGACATATAGTGTACGGGTGACTGTAGGTACATTATACTGTGTGGGGACATATAGTGTACGGGTGACTGTAGGAGCATAATATTGTGTGGGGACATATAGTGTACGGGTGACTGTAGGTACATTATACTGTGTGGGTATATATAGTGTACGGGTGACTGTAGGTACATTATACTGTGTGGGTATATATAGTGTATGGGTGACTGTAGGTACATTATACTGTGTGGGTATATATAGTGTACGGGTGACTGTAGGTGCATTATACTGTGTGGGTATATATAGTGTATGGGTGACTGTAGGTACATTATACTGTGTGGGGACATATAGTGTACGGGTGACTGTAGGAGCATTATACTGTGTGGGTATATATAGTGTACGGGTGACTGTAGGTACATTATACTGTGTGGGTATATATAGTGTACAGGTGACTGTTGGAGCATTTTACTGTATGGGGACATATAGAGTACAGGTGACTGTAGGAGGATTATACTGTGTGGGGACATATAGAGTACGGGTGACTGTAGGTACATTATACTGTGTGGGGACATATAGAGTACGGGTGACTGTAGGAGCATTATACTGTGTGGGGACATATAGACTATGGGTGACTGTAGGAGCATTATACTGTGTGGGGACATATAGACTATGGGTGACTGTAGGTACATTATACTGTGGGGACATATAGAGTACGGGTGACTGTAGGCACATTATACTGTGGGGACATATAGTGTACGGGAGACTATAGGTACATTATATTTTGTGGGGACATATAGTGGACGGGTGACTGTAGGTACATTATACTGTGGGGACATATAGTCTACGGGTGACTGTAGGGTCATTATACAGTGTGGGGACGTATAATGTACGGGTGACTGTACGAACATTATACTGTGGGGACATATAGAGTACGGGTGACTAGGCACATTATACTGTGGGGACATATAGTGTACGGGTGACTGGGGGGATTATACTGTGGGGACATATAGAGTACGGGTGACTGTAGGAGAATTATACTGTGTGGGGACATATAGTGTACGGGTGACTGTAGGAGGATTATACTGTGTGGGGACATATAATGTACAGGTGACTGTACGAACATTATTGGGACATATAGAGTATATGGGTGACTGCAGGTACATTATATTGTGTGGGGACATATAGACTATGGGTGACTGTAGGTACATTATACTGTGGGGACATATAGTGTACGGGAGACTGTAGGGTCATTATACTGTGTGGGGACGTATAATGTACGGGTGACTGTAGGAGCATTAAACTGTGTGGGGACATATAGAGTATGGGTGACTGTAGGTACATTATACTGTAGGGACATATAGTATACCGGTGACTAGGGGGATTATACTGTGGGGACATATAGAGTATGGGTGACTATAGAAGGATTATACTGTGGGGAATATAAAGTACGGGTGACTGTAGGAGGATTATACTGTGTGGGGACATTTAGAGTATGGGTGACTGTCACGGGATGGTTAGAGACCATACTATAGGCCATGTGTAATATATATTTCATGTGGAATGTATTCTCTAACCTGTTATATACATCAATGTGTAGTTGGCTGATTGGGGTCTAGTGTGTTAGCACATTGTATGCAAATACCTCTAACTAGTGAGGACCAGTGAGGACAATGGGTGGAGATAATCTGATTGATGTCCCCAAGAAGATGTTGGATGGTGCATTGTCCATAGTAGACAGGGAGTCTGCTCTCCTTGGTATAGGTGAGGGGGGAAGGATCTGTGACTCAGCCCTTCCCACCCACAGATATAGGTGTAACAGTCTTAGTATATAGTATATAGCTAGCAGTTAGTATGTGTTAGCCGGCCTGTTCACAGCTCTGTAGAGAGCCAGGATTTAGTTACAGGACCAAGGAACCAAAGCTATCATTGGATTGTGACTTCTGTGGACTCATTACGGTTGATGTGACCGCCGCCGGCTACTAACTTTGTGGATTACAATAAATTGCTGTTGTCTCCCGACCTCTTGCGTCCGTGTTGATTCAAAAGACCTTCCGGAGGAAGACGTATACATTTGCTCCGTGACAACTGGTGGCAGCGGTGGGATCAACAGAGGACAGCGAGATGGACTACAGCAGCCCAGCGATTAATGGAGCCACAACCTCAGAATACAGGAACTGGACTATGGCAAGTCTACAAGTAAGGGCCCGGGAACTAAACCTGAGTTATCAGGGAAGAACGAAAGATCAACTGATCGAGGCACTGGAGGAGATGACCCTGCAAAGCGACCATGAGGAGGGCTGCCCCCAGGAGACAGTAGAGATACAGGAGTGGCAGGTACAGACCCAAAAGAGCAGATGGGTTGTTTTGTATGAGGAGGAATTGGCAGTGCTGGGGCTAGGAGCAACTGCAGAGCAAAGGAGTAGAGCATTACAGAGGGCTCAGGAAACGGAGAAGGAGGAACAGAGAATGGCGCATGAAAAGGAAAGAATGGCGCATGAAATGCGAATGGCTGAGATAACTACGCGGAATTATAATCAAACGCCGACCCCCAGCCCAACAGTGAGAGACCCACCATATGTCTCCCATAAACACTTCAAGACCTTTGATGAAGCGGCTGGGGATGTTGATGGATATTTTCAGGACTTCGAACACCAGTGCCACCTGATGGAAGTCCCAGAGAAGGATTGGGTCCGGTATCTGGTGGGGCACCTACGAGATGGGGCTGCGGAAGCTCTCAGAGCCATGGACCCTAGTGATCAGCGGGACTATGAGGCCATTAAAAGAGCGGTGCAGAAGTATTATGCAGTCACTCCAGAGACCTACCGAGTTCAGTTCCGCTCTTTGTCTTACAATGGTGGAAGCTCCTTCCACATGTTCGCCCACAAGTTGAAGCAAGCATGCAAGCGCTGGCTAGAAGGAGAGGGGGCTGTCACAGTCGATAAGATCCTCCAAGTCATACTTAAGGAACAGTTCTTTTCCCAGTGCCCCGCTGAGATCCGTGAGTGGGTGCTGGAACGGAACCCAGCCACAGTGGAGCAAGCTGCTTCTCTTGCAGATGAGGGCCTGACCATCAAACCGCAGTGGAAGAGGTTGTTTGCAGAGGAGCGGAAAACTACCACAGTCCGCCAGACACCCTTCATCCAGCCACCCACCTTTCGTGCCCGGCCTCAGGATTACAATTCCCCCTCTACCCCTGCCCCAGCCCATCGGCCTCCAGCTATGAACAACCCTGTCCCTAGACAACGACCTACTGGAAGAATGCTAGAGCGCAGATGTTTTGGGTGCGGGCGGCCTGGACATTTGCAAGCTAGTTGCCCTGTTAACATGGGGGCACGGGCCACCGTGGCATCCCGGCCTATTCACTACCTGGGAACCACCCCTAGGACAGAAAGTTTGGCCCCATTTCCAGATGACTCCATGAATGACCCATCTGTTCCACCTCCAGGGGTCTATGGGATTCAGCCTTCCGCCACACATCCTGCAAACCATCAGCGGAAGCACTTGCAGGAGGTCCTACTGGATGGCCGAACAGTTGTTGGATTCCGGAACTCGGGAGCTTTCCTAACGGTAGCGGACCCCCGAGTGGTTCGACCTGAGGCCCTAGAGGAGGGCCCTGGCCTTTCTATCGAGTTGGCAGGGGGTACTCGGAGACGTATTCCTAAAGCTACCGTGGAACTCGACTATGGTTATGGACCAAAACGATGCACAATTGGTGTGATGAGCGGGCTGCCGGCCGATGTTCTGTTAGGCAACGATGTTGGACATCTACAGTGCCACTTTGTGGGAGCAGTGACCCGAAGCCAAGCTCAGAGAGAAGCCAACATGAATCCACCGGATTTTCTGCCAGATGCCAGCCCTTCAACCCTACAACTTTACCATTCAGTACCGCCGAGGGAACCAACACCAGAACGCAGATGGGTTATCCCGGCAGGAGGACATATGAGCTATAGAGACTGATGTGCATTCCCCAATTTACCTGTGTAGGCCAATTGTGTCATGCACATGTTTTGAGAGGGGGAGGGGTTGTCACGGGATGGTTAGAGTCTATACTATAGGCAATGTGTAATATATATTTCATGTGGAATGTATTCTCTAACCTGTTATATACATCAATGTGTAGTTGGCTGATTGGGGTCTAGTGTGTTAGCACATTGTATGCAAATCCCTCTAACTAGTGAGGACCAGTGAGGACAATGGGTGGAGATAATCTGATCAGTGTCTCCAAGAAGATGTTGGACGGTGCATTGTCCATAGTAGACAGGGAGTCTGCTCTCCTTGGTATAGGTGAGGGGGGAAGGATCTGTGACTCAGCCCTCCCCACCCACAGATATAGGATGTAACAGTCTTAGTATATAGTATATAGCTAGCAGTTAGTATGTGTTAGCCGGCCTGTGCACAGCTCTGCAGAGAGCCAGGATTTAGTTACAGGACCAAGGAGCCAAAGCTATCATTGGATTGCGACTTCCGTGGACTTATTGTTGTTACGGTTGATGTGACCGCCGCCGGCTACTAACTTTGTGGATTACAATAAATTGCTGTTGTATCCCGTCCTCTTGCGTCCGTGTTGATTCAAAAGACCATCCGGAGGAAGACGTATACCTTTGCTCCGTGACAGTGACTATAGGAGGATTATACTGTGGGTAATATAAAGTACGGGTGACTGTAGGAGGATTATATTATGGGGACATATAGAGTATGGGTGACTATAGGTACATTATACTGTGGGGACATATAGTTTACAGGTGACTGTAGGAGGATTATACTGTGTGTGGACATATAGTGTACGAGTGACTGTAGGCTCATTATACTGTGTTGGGACATATAGAGTACCGGTGAATGTAGGAGGATTATACAGTGGTGACATATAGAGTATGGGTGACTATAGGAGGATTATACTGTTTGGGGACATATAGAGTACGGGTGACTGTAGTCGGACTATCCTGTGGGGACATATAGAGTACAGGTGACTGTAGGAAGATTATACTGTGGGGACATATAGAGTACGGGTGACCGCAGACACATTATACTGTGTGGGGACATATAGCGTTCGGGTGACTGTAGGAGCATTATACTGTGTGGGGACATATGGAGTACGGGTGACTGTAGGAGGATTATACTGTGGGGACATATAGAGTACGGGTGACTATAGGAGGATTATACTGTGTGGGGACATATAGAGCACGGGTGACTGTAGGAGGATTATACTGTGTGGGTATATATAGTGTACGGGTGACTGTAGGAGCATTATACTGTGTGGGGACATATGGAGTACGGGTGACTGCAGGTACATTATACTGTGTGGGGACATATAGTGTACGGGTGACTGTAGGAGCATTATACTGTGTGGGGACATATAGAGTACGGGTGACTGTTGGAGGATTATACTGTGTGGGGACATATAGAGTACGGGTGACTGTAGGAGCATTATACTGTGTGGGGCCATATGGAGTACAGGTGACTGCAGGTACATTATACTGTGTGGGGACATATAGAATACTGGTGACTGTAGGAGCATTATACTGTGTGGGGACATATAGAGTACGGGTGACTGTAGGTACATTATACTGTGTGGGGACATATAGAGTACGGGTGACTGTAGGAGCATTATACTGTGTGGGGACATATAGAGTACGGGTGACTGTAGGTACATTATACTGTGTGGGGACATATAGAGTACGGGTGACTGTAGGTACATTATACTGTGTGGGGACATATAGAGTACGGGTGACTGTAGGAGGATTATACTGTGTGGGGACATATAGAGTATGGATGACTGTAGGGACATTATACTGTAGGGACATATAGAGTACAGGTGACTATAGGTAAATTATACTGTGTGGGGACATATAGAGTACAGGTGACTGTAGGAAGATTATACTGTGGGGACATATAGAGTACGGGTGACCGCAGACACATTATACTGTGTGGGGACATATAGCGTTCGGGTGACTGTAGGAGCATTATACTGTGTGGGGACATATAGAGTACAGGTGACTGTAGGAGGATTATACTGTGGGGACATATAGAGTACGGGTGACTATAGGAGGATTATACTGTGTGGGGACATATAGAGTACGGGTGACTGTAGGAGGATTATACTGTGTGGGTATATATAGTGTACGGGTGACTGTAGGAGCATTATACTGTGTGGGGACATATGGAGTACGGGTGACTGTAGGAGCATTATACTGTGTGGGGACATATAGAGTACGGGTGACTGTAGGTACATTATACTGTGTGGGGACATATAGTGTACAGGTGACTGTAGGAGCATTATACTGTGTGGGGACTTATAGAGTACGGGTGACTGTAGGTACATTATACTGTGTGGGGACATATAGAGTACGGGTGACTGTAGGAGGATTATACTGTGTGGGGACATATAGTGTACGGGTGACTGTAGGAGGATTATACTGTGGGGACATATAGAGTACGGGTGACTATAGGAGGATTATACTGTGTGGGGACATATAGAGTATGGATGACTGTAGGGACATTATACTGTAGGGACATATAGAGTACAGATGACTATAGGTAAATTATACTGTGTGTGGACATATAGTGTGCGGGTGACTGTAGGAGGATTATACTGTGGGGACATATAGAGTACGGGTGACTGTAGGAGGATTATACTGTGTGGGTATATATAGTGTACGGGTGACTGTAGGAAGATTATACTGTGTGGGGACGTATAATGTACGGGTGACTGTAGGAGGATTATACTGTGTGGGTATATATAGTGTACAGGTGACTGTAGGAGCATTATACTGTGTGGGAACATATGGAGTACGGGTGACTGCAGGTACATTATACTGTGTGGGGACATATAGAGTACGGGTGACTGTAGGTACATTATACTGTGTGGGGACATATGGAGTACGGGTGACTGCAGGAGCATTATACTGTGTGGGGACATATAGAGTATGGGTGACTGTAGGAGGATTATACTGTGTGGGGACATATAGTGTACGGGTGACTGTAGGAGGATTATACTGTGGGGACATATAGAGTACGGGTGACTGTAGGAGGATTATACTGTGTGGGGACATATAGAGTACGGGTGACTGTAGGAGGATTATACTGTGTGGGGACATATAGTGTACGGGTGACTGTAGGAGGATTATACTGTGGGGACATATAGAGTACGGGTGACTGTAGGAGGATTATACTGTGGGGACATATAGAGTACGGGTGACTATAGGAGGATTATACTGTGTGGGGACATATAGAGTATGGATGACTGTAGGGACATTATACTGTAGGGACATATAGAGTACGGGTGACTGTAGGAGCATTATACTGTGTGGGAACATATAGTGTACGGGTGACTGTAGGAGGATTATACTGTGTGGGGACATATAGAGTACGGGTGACTATAGGAGGATTATACTGTGTGGGGACATATAGAGTATGGATGACTGTAGGGACATTATACTGTAGGGACATATAGAGTACGGGTGACTGTAGGAGCATTATACTGTGTGGGGACATATAGTGTACGGGTGACTGTAGGAGGATTATACTGTGTGGGGACATATAGTGTACGGGTGACTGTAGGAGGATTATACTGTGGGGACATATAGAGTACGGGTGACTATAGGAGGATTATACTGTGTGGGGACATATAGAGTATGGATGACTGTAGGGACATTATACTGTAGGGACATATAGAGTACAGGTGACTGTAGGAGGATTTAATAGGTGGGCAGTATTGTTTGAGAGCAGCATAAAAGGACTTCTACATTAAATACGGTACCAATTGCCAAGTAGAAATGGCGCCTACTATGTAAGGTCACTTTAGTTAAAAATTAACAACAGCAGAAAAACCAGAAGCAACAGCTGAATATCAGAGACTCCTGTAAATCTGTAGAAAGATATCCGGAGATGTCCACAGTCTGTATATAAGGAGATATATGATATATGACAGCCGTACATGAGCCAAACACAAGGAAGGGAAACCTGGTCTGTAACCGATGACATAGACCTGAGCAAATTCTAAGTCAAAGCCTCCAAACCCCGGAGTAACGCCAGGTATAAGAGCTGCACAAGGAGGCCGAATTCTGAAGACATAGCCTTCTGCTTATTAGTTGTCCGGGCAGTTTCGCCCACGTAGACTATTATGGGGTGTAGAGACGCTCGCACACCCTGGCCAGGGAGGAGCAGATGAAACCACTTAAAGGGGATGTCCAGAAATTGGAGAAATCACAGAAGAGGCCGGGGAAGGTGTAAATACCCCGCATGACCTGTGTCACTAATGCCCCTGTAATGGCCTGTCATATAGGAATAATATAGAATAGGATTAGGTAAAATAACAGAAGGGTTAACCCCATAATGGGATCAATAATAGTAATAAATAGGAAGGTCATCAAAGGTCACACGAACCATAACATCAAATTGTATAAAAATAATAAATCCAGATTGTATGACCTCCAGTATAATGTAGAGAGTTATAAGGAGAGGAATATTCTAGAATTTACCAGTCTGGAGAAAGTTCTAGATCACAAAGTCACAATGGAAAAGGAGAATGGAGATGTGTCCATGTTAGGATTGTATAGACAGTCTATAAGGACTGGAGATATCATTGACATCCAATTCCACCAACAGACCCCGGTGGCCCGAGGACCCCAGAGCCCGGCATGTTATGGCTCTAGAGATAAGAGGATACATCAGATTCTAGAACCAATTCTCTATCCAATACACCTGTCCATATACAATATAATACAAAGGGTGACCGACCTAAACCCAACAAAGTATCACTCACCACCAGCTGACGGAGGACTCCGGGTGTCAGAAGTTACTGCGTCTTCTGTAGATAGAGGAGGATTTATCCTGATAGGTATTATATAATCTAGATCATGTGTACACAACATTGATTCCGCCTCCAGGTAAGACAAACAGGGATATAATCCGCCCCATCATGCTGCAACACAAGTATAACACTGCCAAGGAGAGCACACCAAGAGTAAACAATGGATGTATACAATCCGTCATGCTCCTCCTCCTCCTTATCCAGCAGGAAGGGTCACACAGGCAAATCAGAGGACCAGAAGATCCTCCAGGGGCCCCGACACAATAATGGGCCCCTAAGGTCCTGCAGAGGAATACTAGACATAGGCAAATGTCTCAAGATCAGTTTTGATAAAGGTGCAGTTAACTCAGATTCTAGATTTATATATATATATATATATATATATATATATATATATATCAAATCAAACAAGCTTTATTGGCACGTCCGAATAGATATTTGGCATTGCCAAAGCTAGTAAAGTGTGTGTGTGGGGGGGAAGTTGGATTCGGGTGGGTGAGTGGTGGGTATGGGGAGGGGGTTGGGGTATAACAGTCTGTGGAGTCTCATCTTCCTCTTGTTTGGTGACCGCTATATGGGGAGGTGGGGGTGGGGCGGGTGGTTTGGGGTATAACAGTCCGTGGAGTCTCATCTTCCTCTTGTTTGGTGACAGCTGGACACGTATTGGGCAGCGATCTCCACAGTGGCCTCTTCTTCTCCCAGTAGGATGTAGAGTTTCCTCTTCTCCCAGTCTGGGATGTGGGCAGAGAGTCTTTGGTAGTAGACGGCCCTCACAGCTGAGTATTTGGTGCAGTGTAGCAGGAAGTGGGTCTGGTCTTCTAGGGCCCCCTGGTCACAGTGCTGGCACAGTCTCTTCTCCCGTGGCTTGTACGTCTGCCTGTATCGCCCCGTCTCTATCTCTAGGTTGTGGGCGCTCAGTCTGTACCGGCTCAGGGTCTGTCTGTGCTTGGGGTGGCGTATTCTCTCCAGGTAGGTGGCCATGGTGTAGTCCCTTTGTAGGGATTGGTACACGGTGAGTTTCTTGGAGTTATTTATTTCGTTTCTCCATTCTTCAATGCACCGCTCTCTGTCAGGACTCCTAGGACTATATATATCTATAATACATAGTGTATGACACTGTCAGGGCTCCTAGGACAATATATATCTATAATACATAGTGTATGACACTGTCAGGACTCCTAGGACTATATATATATCTATAATACATAGTGTATGACACTGTCAGGGCTCCTAGGACTATATATATCTATAATACATAGTGTATGACACTGTCAGGGCTCCTAGGACTATATATATCTATAATACATAGTGGATGACACTGTCAGGGCTCCTAGGACTATATATATCTATAATACATAGTGTATGACACTGTCAGGACTCCTAGGACTATATATATCTATAATACATAGTGTATGACACTGTCATGGCTCCTAGGACTATATATATCTATAATACATAGTGTATGACACTGTCAGGGCTCCTAGGACTATATATATCTATAATACATAGTGGATGACACTGTCAGGGCTCCTAGGACTATATATATCTATAATACATAGTGTATGACACTGTCAGGACTCCTAGGACTATATATATCTATAATACATAGTGTATGACACTGTCAGGGCTCCTAGGACTATATATATTGTAACGGAGCAAAAGTATACGTCCTTCCTCCGGAAAATATCTTGAATCAACAGGGACGCAAGAGGTCGGGAGACAACAGCAATTTATTGTAATCCACAAAGTTAGTAGCCGGCGGCGGTCACATCAACCGTAATAACAATAAGTCCACAGAAGTCACAATCCAATGATAACTTTGGTTCCTTGGTCCTGTAACTAAATCCTGGCTCTCTGCAGAGCTGTGCACAGGCCGGCTAACACATACTAACTGCTAGCTATATACTATATACTAAGACTGTTACACCTATATCTGTGGGTGGGAAGGGCTGAGTCACAGATCCTTCCCCCCTCACCTATACCAAGGAGAGCAGACTCCCTGTCTCCTGTAGACAATGCACCGTCCAACATCTTCTTGGAGACACTGATCAGATTATCTCCACCCATTGTCCTCACTAGTTAGAGGGATTTGCATACAATGTGCTAACACACTAGACCCTAATCAGCCAACTACACATTGATGTATACAACAGGTTAGAGAATACATTCCACATGAAATATATATTACACATTGCCTATAGTATAGACTCTAACCATCCCGTGACAACCCCTCCCCCTCTCAAAACATGTGCATGACACAATTGGCCTACACAGGTAAATTGGGGAATGCACATCAGTCTCTATAGCTCATATATCCTCCTGCCGGGATAACCCATCTGTGTTCTGGTGTTGATTCCCTCGGTGGTGCTGAATGGTAAAGTTGTAGGGTTGAAGGGCTGGCATCTGGCAGAAAATCCGGTCGATCCATGTTGGCTTCTCTCTGAGCTTGGCTTCGGGTCACTGCTCCCACAAAGTGGCACTGTAGATTTCCAACATCGTTGCCTAACAGAACATCGGCCGGCAGCCCGCTCATCACACCAATTGTGCATCGTTTTGGTCCATAACCATAGTCGAGTTCCACGGTAGCTTTAGGAATACGTCTCCGAGTACCTCCTGCCAACTCGATAGAAATGCCAGGGCCCTCCTCTAGGGTCTCGGGTCGAACCACTCGGGGGTCCGCTACCGTTAGGAAAGCTCCCGAGTCCCGGAATCCAACAACTGTTCAGCCATCCAGTAGGACCTCCTGCAAGTGCTTCCGCTGAGGGTTTGCGGGATGTGTGGCAGAAGGCTGAATCCCATAGACCCTGGAGGTGGAACAGATGGGTCATTCATGGAGTCATCTGGAAATGGGGCCAAACTTTCTGTCCTAGGGGTGGTTCCCAGGTAGTGAATAGGCCGGGATGCCACGGTGGCCCGTGCCCCCATGTTAACAGGGCAACTAGCTTGCAAATGTCCAGGCCGCCCGCACCCAAAACATCTGCGCTCTAGCATTCTTCCAGTAGGTCGTTGTCTATGGACGGGGTTGTTCATAGCTGGAGGCCGATGGGCTGGGGCAGGGGTAGAGGGGGAATTGTAATCCTGAGGCCGGGCACGAAAGGTGGGTGGCTGGATGAAGGGTGTCTGGCGGACTGTGGTAGTTTTCCGCTCCTCTGCAAACAACCTCTTCCACTGCGGCTTGATGGTCAGGCCCTCATCTGCAAGGGAAGCAGCTTGCTCCACTGTGGCTGGGTTCCGTTCCAGCACCCACTCACGGATCTCAGCGGGGCACTGGGAAAAGAACTGTTCCTTAAGCATGACTTGGAGGATCTTATCGACTGTGACAGCCTCCTCTCCTTCTAGCCAGCGCTTGCATGCTTGCTTCAACTTGTGGGCGAACATGTGGAAGGAGCTTCCCCCATTGTAAGGCAAAGAGCGGAACTGAACTCGGTAGGTCTCCGGAGTGACTGCATAATACTTCTGCACCGCTCTTTTAATGGCCTCATAGTCCCGCTGATCACTAGGGTCCATGGCTCTGAGAGCTTCCGCAGCCCCATCTCGTAGGTGCCCCACCAGATACCGGACCCAATCCTTCTCTGGGACTTCCATCAGGCGGCACTGGTGTTCGAAGTCCTGAAAATATCCATCAACATCCCCAGCCGCTTCATCAAAGGTCTTGAAGTGTTTATGGGAGACATATGGTGGTTCTCTCACTGTTGGGCTGGGGGTCGGCGTTTGATTATAATTCCTCGTAGTTATCTCAGCCATTCGCATTTCATGCGCCATTCTTTCCTTTTCATGCGCCATTCTCTGTTCCTCCTTCTCCGTTTCCTGAGCCCTCTGTAATGCTCTACTCCTTTGCTCTGCAGTTGCTCCTAGCCCCAGCACTGCCAATTCCTCCTCATACAAAACAACCCATCTGCTCTTTTGGGTCTGTACCTGCCACTCCCGTATCTCTACTGTCTCCTGGGGGCAGCCCTCCTCATGGTCGCTTTGCAGGGTCATCTCCTCCAGTGCCTCGATCAGTTGATCTTTCGTTCTTCCCTGGTAACTCAGGTTTAGTTCCCGGGCCCTTACTTGTAGACTTGCCATAGTCCAGTTCCTGTATTCTGAGGTTGTGGCTCCATTAATCGCTGTCCGCTGTTGATCCCACCGCTGCCAACCAGTTGTAACGGAGCAAAAGTATACGTCTTCCTCCGGAAAATATCTTGAATCAACAGGGACGCAAGAGGTCGGGAGACAACAGCAATTTATTGTAATCCACAAAGTTAGTAGCCGGCGGCGGTCACATCAACCGTAATAACAATAAGTCCACAGAAGTCACAATCCAATGATAACTTTGGTTCCTTGGTCCTGTAACTAAGTCCTGGCTCTCTGCAGAGCTGTGCACAGGCCGGCTAACACATACTAACTGCTCACTACAACTATATACTAAGACTGTTACACCTATATCTGTGGGTGGGAAGGGCAGAGTCACAGATCCTTCCCCCCCTCACCTATACCAAGGAGAGCAGACTCCCTGTCTACTATGGACAATGCACCATCCAACATCTTCTTGGAGACACTGATCAGATTATCTCCACCCATTGTCCTCACTAGTTAGAGGGATTTGCATACAATGTGCTAACACACTAGACCCTAATCAGCCAACTACACATTGATGTATACAACAGGTTAGAGAATACATTCCACATGAAATATATATTACACATTGCCTATAGTATAGACTCTAACCATCCCGTGACATATATATCTCTAATACATAGTGTAAGACACTGTCAGGGCTCCTAGGACTATATATATCTATAATACATAGTGTATGACACTGTCAGGGCTCCTAGGACTATATATATCTATAATACATAGTGTATGACACTGTCAGGACTCCTAGGACTATATATATCTATAATACATAGTGTATGACACTGTCAGGGCTCCTAGGACTATATATATATCTATAATACATAGTGTATGACACTGTCAGGGCTCCTAGGACTATATATATATCTATAATACATAGTGTATGACACTGTCAGGACTCCTAGGACTATATATATCTATAATACATAGTGTAAGACACTGTCAGGACTCCTAGGACTATATATATCTATAATACATAGTGTATGACACTATCAGGACTCCTAGGACTATATATATATCTATAATACATAGTGTATGACACTGTCAGGACTCCTAGGACTATATATATATATATATATATATATATTATATATATATTATATATATATATATAATACATAGTGTATGACACTGTCAGGGCTCCTATGACTATATATATCTATAATACATAGTGGATGACACTGTCAGGGCTCCTAGGACTGTATCTATCTATAATACATAGTGTATGACACTGTCAGGACTCCTAGGACTATATATATCTATAATACATAGTGTATGACACTGTCATGACTCCTAGGACTATATATATCTATAATACATAGTGTATGACACTGTCAGGACTCCTAGGACTATATATATCTATAATACATAGTGTATGACACTGTCAGGGCTCCTAGGACTATATATATCTATAATACATAGTGTATGACACTGTCAGGACTCCTAGGACTATATATATCTATAATACATAGTGTATGACACTGTCAGGGCTCCTAGGACTATATATCTATAATACATAGTGTATGACACTGTCAGGGCTCCTAGGACTATATATATCTATAATACATAGTGTATGACACTGTCAGGAATCCTTGGACTATATATATATCTATAATACATAGTGTATGACACTGTCAGGGCACCTAGGACTATATATATCTATAATACATAATGTATGACACTGTCAGGACTCCTAGGACTATATATATATCTCTAATACATAGTGTAAGACACTGTCAGGGCTCCTAGGACTATATATATCTATAATACATAGTGTATGACACTGTCAGGACTCCTAGGACTATATATATCTATAATACATAGTGTATGACACTGTCAGGACTTCTAGGACTATATATATATATCTATAATACATAGTGTATGACACTGTCAGGGCTCCTAGGACTATATATATCTCTAATACATAGTGTATGACACTGTCAGGGCTCCTAGGACTATATATATATATAATACATAGTGTATGACACTGTCAGGGCTCCTAGGACTATATATATCTATAATACATAGTGTATGACACTGTCAGGACTCCTAGGACTATATATATCTATAATACATAGTGTATGACACTGTCAGGGCTCCTAGGACTATATATATCTATAATACATAGTGTATGACACTGTCAGGGCTCCTAGGACTATATATATCTATAATACATAGTGGATGACACTGTCAGGGCTCCTAGGACTATATATATCTATAATACATAGTGTATGACACTGTCAGGGCTCCTAGGACTATATATCTATAATACATAGTGTATGACACTGTCAGGACTCCTAGGACTATATATATATCTCTAATACATAGTGTAAGACACTGTCAGGGCTCCTAGGACTATATATATCTATAATACATAGTGTATGACACTGTCAGGGCTCCTAGGACTATATATATCTATAATACATAGTGTAAGACACTGTCAGGACTCCTAGGACTATATATATATCTATAATACATAGTGGATGACACTGTCAGGGCTCCTAGGACTATATATATCTATAATACATAGTGTATGACACTGTCAGGACTCCTAGGACTATATATATGTCTATAATACATAGTGTATGACACTGTCAGGACTCCTAGGACTATATATATATATATATATATATATATATATATATATATATATATATATATCTATAATACATAGTATATGACACTGTCAGGGCTCCTATGACTATATATATCTATAATACATAGTGGATGACACTGTCAGGGCTCCTAGGACTGTATCTATCTATAATACATAGTGTATGACACTGTCAGGACTCCTAGGACTATATATATCTATAATACATAGTGTATGACACTGTCAGGGCTCCTAGGACTATATATATCTATAATACATAGTGTATGACACTGTCAGGACTCCTAGGACTATATATATCTATAATACATAGTGTATGACACTGTCAGGGCTCCTAGGACTATATATATCAATAATACATAGTGTATGACACTGTCAAGGCTCCTAGGACTATATATATCTATAATACATAGTGTATGACACTGTCAGGACTCCTAGGACTATATATATATATCTATAATACATAGTGTATGACACTGTCAGGGCTCCTAGGACTATATATATCTATAATACATAGTGTATGACACTGTCAGGGCTCCTAGGACTATATATATCTATAATACATAGTGTATGACACTGTCAGGACTCCTAGGACTATATATAACTATAATACATAGTGTATGACACTGTCAGGACTCCTAGGACTATATATATATATCTATAATACATAGTGTATGACACTGTCAGGACTCCTAGGACTATATATATCTATAATACATAGTGTATGATACTGTCAGGGCTCCTAGGACTATATATATCTATAATACATAGTATATGACACTGTCAGGGCTCCTAGGACTATATATATCTATAATACACAGTGTATGACACTGCCAGGGCTCCTAGGACTATATATATCTATAATACATAGTGTATGACACTGTCAGGGTCCTAGGACTATATATATCTATAATACATAGTGTATGACACTGTCAGGGCTCCTAGGACTATATATATATCTATAATACATAGTGTATGACACTGTCAGGGCTCCTAGGACTATATATATCTATAATACATAGTGTATGACACTGTCAGGACTCCTAGGACTATATATATATCTATAATACATAGTGTATGACACTGTCAGGACTCCTAGGACTATATATCTATAATACATAGTGTATGACACTGTCAGGACTCCTAGGACTATATATATCTATAATACATAGTGTATGACACTGTCAGGACTCCTAGGACTATATATATATCTATAATACATAGTGCATGACACTGTCAGGACTCCTAGGACTATATATATATCTATAATACATAGTGTATGACACTGTCAGGACTCCTAGGACTATATATATATATCTATAATACATAGTGTATGACACTGTCAGGACTCCTAGGACTATATATCTATAATACATAGTGTATGACACTGTCAGGACTCCTAGGACTGTATATATATATCTATAATACATAGTGTATGACACTGTCAGGGCTCCTAGGACTATATATATATCTATAATACATAGTGTATGACACTGTCAGGGCTCCTAGGACTATATATATATCTATAATACATAGTGTATGACACTGTCAGGGCTCCTAGGACTATATATATATCTATAATACATAGTGTATGACACTGTCAGGGCTCCTAGGACTATATATATCTATAATACATAGTATATGACACTGTCAGGACTCCTAGGACTATATATATCTATAATACATAGTGTATGACACTGTCAGGACTCCTAGGACTATATATATATATAATACATAGTGTATGACACTGTCAGGACTTCTAGGACTATATATATCTATAATACATAGTGTATGACACTGTCAGGGCTCCTAGGACTATATATATCTATAATACATAGTGTATGACACTGTCAGGGCTCCTAGGACTATATATATCTATAATACATAGTGTATGACACTGTCAGGGCTCCTAGGACTATATATATCTATAATACATAGTGTATGACACTGTCAGGACTCCTAGGACTATATATATCTATAATACATAGTGTATGACACTGTCAGGACTCCTAGGACTATATATATCTATAATACATAGTGTATGACACTGTCAGAGCTCATAGGACTACATATATATATATGTAATACATAGTGTATGACACTGTCAGGACTCCTAGGACTACATATATATATCTATAATACATAGTGTATGACACTGTCAGGACTCCTAGGAATATATATATCTATAATACATAGTGTATGACACTGTCAGGGCTCCTAGGACTATATATATCTATAATACATAGTGTATGACACTGTCAGGGCTCCTAGGACTATATATATCTATAATACACAGTGTATGACACTGTCAGGACTTCTAGGACTATATATATCTATAATACATAGTGTATGACACTGTCAGAGCTCCTAGGACTACATATATATATATATATATATATATATATATATATATAATACATAGTGTATGACACCGTCAGGACTCCTAGGACTATATATATCTATAATACATAGTGTATGACACTGTCAGGACTCCTAGGACTATATATATATCTATAATACATAGTGTATGACACTGTCAGGGCTCCTAGGACTATATATATCTATAATACATAGTGTATGACACTGTCAGGACTCCTAGGACTATATATATCTATAATACATAGTGTATGACACTGTCAGGACTCCTAGGACTATATATATATCTATAATACATAGTGTATGACACTGTCAGGACTCCTAGGACTATATATATCTCTATAATACATAGTGTATGACACTGTCAGGACTCCTAGGACTATATATATCTATAATACATAGTGTATGACACTGTCAGGACTCCTAGGACTATATATATCTATAATACATAGTGTATGACACTGTCAGGACTCCTAGGACTATATATATCTATAATACATAGTGTATGACACTGTCAGGACTCCTAGGACTATATATATATCTATAATACATAGTGTATGACACTGTCAGGGCTCCTAGGACTATATATATCTATAATACATAGTGTATGACACTGTCAGGACTCCTAGGACTATATATATCTATAATACATAGTGTATGACACTGTCAGGACTCCTAGGACTATATATATATCTATAATACATAGTGTATGACACTGTCAGGACTCCTAGGACTATATATATCTCTATAATACATAGTGTATGACACTGTCAGGACTCCTAGGACTATATATATCTATAATACATAGTGTATGACACTGTCAGGACTCCTAGGACTATATATATCTATAATACATAGTGTATGACACTGTCAGGACTCCTAGGACTATATATATCTATAATACATAGTTTATGACACTGCCAGAGCTCCTAGGACTATATATATCTATAATACATAGTGTATGACACTGTCAGGACTCCTAGGACTATATATTTCTATAATACATAGTGTATGACACTGTCAGGACTCCTAGGACTATATATATATCTATAATACATAGTGTATGACACTGTCAGGGCTCCTAGGACTATATATATCTATAATACATAGTGTATGACACTGTCAAGGCTCCTAGGACTATATATATCTATAATACATAGTGTATGACACTGTCAGGACTCCTAGGACTAATATATATATATATATATATATATATATATATATATATATATATATATATATAATACATAGTGTATGACACTGTCAGGGCTCCTAGGACTATATATATCTATAATACATAGTGTATGACACTGTCAGGGTCCTAGGACTATATATATCTATAATACATAGTGTATGACACTGTCAGGGCTCCTAGGACTATATATATCTATAATACATAGTGTATGACACTGTCAGGGCTCCTAGGACTATATATATATATCTATAATACATAGTGTATGACACTGTCAGGGCTCCTAGGACTATATATATCTATAATACATAGTGTATGACACTGTCAGGGCTCCTAGGACTATATATATATCTATAATACATAGTGTATGACACTGTCAGGGCTCCTAGGACTATATATATCTATAATACATAGTGTATGACACTGTCAGGACTCCTAGGACTATATATATATATCTCTAATACATAGTGTATGACACTATCAGGGCTCCTAGGACTATATATATCTATAATACATAGTGTATGACACTGTCAGGACTCCTAGGACTATATATATCTATAATACATAGTGTATGACACTGTCAGGGCTCCTAGGACTATATATATCAATAATACATAGTGTATGACACTGTCAAGGCTCCTAGGACTATATATATCTATAATACATAGTGTATGACACTGTCAGGACTCCTAGGACTATATATATATATCTATAATACATAGTGTATGACACTGTCAGGACTCCTAGGACTATATATATCTATAATACATAGTGTATGACACTGTCAGGACTCCTAGGACTATATATATCTATAATACATAGTGTATGACACTGTCAGTGCTCCTAGGACTATATATATCTATAATACATAGTGTATGACAATGTCAGGACTCCTAGGACTATATATATCTATAATACATAGTGTATGACACTGTCAGTGCTCCTAGGACTATATATATCTATAATACATAGTGTATGACACTGTCAGTGCTCCTAGGTCTATATATATCTATAATACATAGTGTATGACACTGTCAGGACTCCTAGGACTATATATATCTATAATACATAGTGTATGACACTGTCAGGACTCCTAGGACTATATATATATCTATAATACATAGTGTATGACACTGTCAGGGCTCCTAGGACTATATATATCTATAATACATAGTGTATGACACTGTCAGGGCTCCTAGGACCATATATATCTATAATACATAGTGTATGACACTGTCAGGGCTCCTAGGACTATATATATATCTATAATACATAGTGTATGACACTGTCAGGACTCCGAGGACTATATATATATCTATAATAAATAGTATATGACACTGTCAGGGCTCCTAGGACTATATATATCTATAATACATAGTGTATGACACTGTCATGGCTCCTAGGACTATATATATATCTATAATACATAGTGTATGACACTGTCAGGGCTCCTAGGATTATATATATCTATCTATAATACATAGTGTATGACACTGCCAGGGCTCCTAGGACTATATATATCTATAATACATAGTGTATGACACTGTCAGGGCTCCTAGGACTATATATATCTATAATACATAGTGTGTGACACTGTCAGGACTCCTAGGACTATATATATATATCTATAATACATAGTGTATGACACTGTCAGGACTCCGAGGACTATATATATCTATAATAAATAGTATATGACACTGTCAGGGCTCCTAGGACTATATATATCTATAATACATAGTGTATGACACTGTCAGGGCTCCTAGGACTATATATATATCTATAATACATAGTGTATGACACTGTCAGGACTCCTAGGACTATATATATCTATAATATATAGTGTATGACACTGTCAGGACTCCTAGGACTATATATATCTATAATACATAGTGTATGACACTGTCAGGACAACTAGGACTATATATATATCTATAATACATAGTGTATGACACTGTCAGGACTCCTAGGACTATATATATATATATCTATAATACATAGTGTATGACACTGTCAGGACTCCTAGGACTATATATATCTATAATACATAGTGTATGACACTGTCAGGGTCCTAGGACTATATATATCTATAATACATAGTGTATGACACTGTCAGGACTCCTAGGACTATATATATCTATAATACATAGTGTATGACACTGTCAGGACTCCTAGGACTATATATATATCTATAATACATAGTGTATGACACTGTCAGGACTCCTAGGACTATATATATATCTATAATACATATTGTATGACACTGTCAGGGCTCCTAGGACTATATATATATCTATAATACATAGTGTATGACACTGTCAGGGCTCCTAGGACTATATATATATCTATAATACATAGTGTATGACACTGTCAGGGCTCCCAGGACTATATATATATCTATAATACATAGTGTATGACACTGTCAGGGCTCCTAGGACTATATATATCTATAATAC
>NW_027440158.1:128481-215981 GCF_031893055.1 Leptodactylus fuscus | reverse complement strand
CAGGACTCCTAGGACTATATATATATCTATAATACATAGTGTATGACACTGTCAGGGCTCCTAGGACTATATATATATCTATAATACATAGTGTATGACACTGTCAGGGCTCCTAGGACTATATATATATCTATAATACATAGTGTATGACACTGTCAGGGCTCCTAGGACTATATATATATCTATAATACATAGTGTATGACACTGTCAGGGCTCCTAGGACTATATATATCTATAATACATAGTATATGACACTGTCAGGACTCCTAGGACTATATATATCTATAATACATAGTGTATGACACTGTCAGGACTCCTAGGACTATATATATATATATATAATACATAGTGTATGACACTGTCAGGACTTCTAGGACTATATATATATATCTATAATACATAGTGTATGACACTGTCAGGGCTCCTAGGACTATATATATCTATAATACATAGTGTATGACACTGTCAGGGCTCCTAGGACTATATATATCTATAATACATAGTGTATGACACTGTCAGGGCTCCTAGGACTATATATATCTATAATACATAGTGTATGACACTGTCAGGACTCCTAGGACTATATATATCTATAATACATAGTGTATGACACTGTCAGGACTCCTAGGACTATATATATCTATAATACATAGTGTATGACACTGTCAGAGCTCATAGGACTACATATATATATATGTAATACATAGTGTATGACACTGTCAGGACTCCTAGGACTACATATACATATCTATAATACATAGTGTATGACACTGTCAGGACTCCTAGGAATATATATATCTATAATACATAGTGTATGACACTGTCAGGGCTCCTAGGACTATATATATCTATAATACATAGTGTATGACACTGTCAGGGCTCCTAGGACTATATATATCTATAATACATAGTGTATGACACTGTCAGGACTTCTAGGACTATATATATCTATAATACATAGTGTATGACACTGTCAGGACTCCTAGGACTATATATATATCTATAATACATAGTGTATGACACTGTCAGGACTCCTAGGACTATATATATATCTATAATACATAGTGTATGACACTGTCAGGACTCCTAGGACTATATATATCTATAATACATAGTGTATGACACTGTCAGGACTCCTAGGACTATATATATCTATAATACATAGTGTATGACACTGTCAGGGCTCCTAGGACTATATATATATCTATAATACATAGTTTATGACACTGCCAGAGCTCCTAGGACTATATATATCTATAATACATAGTGAATGACACTGTCAGGACTCCTAGGACTATATATTTCTATAATACATAGTGTATGACACTGTCAGGACTCCTAGGACTATATATATATCTATAATACATAGTGTATGACACTGTCAGGGCTCCTAGGACTATATATATCTATAATACATAGTGTATGACACTGTCAAGGCTCCTAGGACTATATATATCTATATTACATAGTGTATGACACTGTCAGGACTCCTAGGACTATATATCTATATATATATATATATATATATATATATATATATATATCTATATCTATAATACATAGTGTATGACACTGTCAGGGCTCCTAGGACTATATATATCTATAATACATAGTGTATGACACTGTCAGGGTCCTAGGACTAAATATATCTATAATACATAGTGTATGACACTGTCAGGGCTCCTAGGACTATATATATCTATAATACATAGTGTATGACACTGTCAGGGCTCCTAGGACTATATATATATATCTATAATACATAGTGTATGACACTGTAAGGGCTCCTAGGACTATATATATCTATAATACATAGTGTATGACACTGTCAGGGCTCCTAGGACTATATATATATCTATAATACATAGTGTATGACACTGTCAGGGCTCCTAGGACTATATATATCTATAATACATAGTGTATGACACTGTCAGGACTCCTAGGACTATATATATATATCTATAATACATAGTGTATGACACTATCAGGGCTCCTAGGACTATATATCTATAATCCATAGTATATGACACTGTCAGGACTCCTAGTACTATATATATATCTATAATACATAGTGTATGACACTGTCAGGGCTCCTAGTACTATATATATATCTATAATACATAGTGTATGACACTGTCAGGGCTCCTAGTACTATATATATCTATAATACATAGTGTATGACACTGTCAGGACTTCTAGGACTATATATATCTATAATACATAGTGTATGACACTGTCAGGGCTCCTAGGACTATATATATCTATAAAACATAGTGTATGACACTGTCAGGACTCCTAGGACTATATAAATATCTATAATACATAGTGTAGGACACTGTCAGGGCTCCTAGGACTATATATATATCTATAATACATAGTGTATGACACTGTCAGGGCTCCTAGGACTATATATATATCTATAATACATAGTGTATGACACTGTCAGGGCTCCTAGGACTATATATATATCTATAATACATAGTGTATGACACTGTCAGGGCTCCTAGGACTATATATATCTATAATACATAGTATATGACACTGTCAGGACTCCTAGGACTATATATATCTATAATACATAGTGTATGACACTGTCAGGACTCCTAGGACTATATATATATATAATACATAGTGTATGACACTGTCAGGACTTCTAGGACTATATATATATATCTATAATACATAGTGTATGACACTGTCAGGGCTCCTAGGACTATATATATCTATAATACATAGTGTATGACACTGTCAGGGCTCCTAGGACTATATATATCTATAATACATAGTGTATGACACTGTCAGGGCTCCTAGGACTATATATATCTATAATACATAGTGTATGACACTGTCAGGACTCCTAGGACTATATATATCTATAATACATAGTGTATGACACTGTCAGGACTCCTAGGACTATATATATCTATAATACATAGTGTATGACACTGTCAGAGCTCATAGGACTACATATATATATATGTAATACATAGTGTATGACACTGTCAGGACTCCTAGGACTACATATATATATCTATAATACATAGTGTATGACACTGTCAGGACTCCTAGGAATATATATATCTATAATACATAGTGTATGACACTGTCAGGGCTCCTAGGACTATATATATCTATAATACATAGTGTATGACACTGTCAGGGCTCCTAGGACTATATATATCTATAATACACAGTGTATGACACTGTCAGGACTTCTAGGACTATATATATCTATAATACATAGTGTATGACACTGTCAGAGCTCCTAGGACTATATATATATATATATATATATATATATATATATATCTATAATACATAGTGTATGACACTGTCAGGGCTCCTAGGACTATATATATCTATAATACATAGTGTATGACACTGTCAGGGTCCTAGGACTATATATATCTATAATACATAGTGTATGACACTGTCAGGACTCCTAGGACTATATATATATATATATATATATATATATATATATATATATATATATATATATATATATCTATAATACATAGTGTATGACACTGTCAGGGCTCCTAGGACTATATATATCTATAATACATAGTGTATGACACTGTCAGGGTCCTAGGACTATATATATCTATAATACATAGTGTATGACACTGTCAGGGCTCCTAGGACTATATATATCTATAATACATAGTGTATGACACTGTCAGGGCTCCTAGGACTATATATATATATATCTATAATACATAGTGTATGACACTGTCAGGGCTCCTAGGACTATATATATCTATAATACATAGTGTATGACACTGTCAGGGCTCCTAGGACTATATATATATCTATAATACATAGTGTATGACACTGTCAGGGCTCCTAGGACTATATATATCTATAATACATAGTGTATGACACTGTCAGGACTCCTAGGACTATATATATATATCTATAATACATAGTGTATGACACTATCAGGGCTCCTAGGACTATATATCTATAATCCATAGTATATGACACGGTCAGGACTCCTAGTACTATATATATATCTATAATACATAGTGTATGACACTGTCAGGGCTCCTAGTACTATATATATATCTATAATACATAGTGTATGACACTGTCAGGGCTCCTAGTACTATATATATCTATAATACATAGTGTATGACACTGTCAGGACTTCTAGGACTATATATATCTATAATACATAGTGTATGACACTGTCAGGGCTCCTAGGACTATATATATCTATAAAACATAGTGTATGACAATGTCAGGACTCCTAGGACTATATATATATCTATAATACATAGTGTATGACACTGTCAGGACTCCTAGGACTATATATATATATATATCTATAATACATAGTGTATGACACTGTCAGGACTCCTAGTACTATATATCTATAATACATAGTATATGACACTGTCAGGACTTCTAGTACTATATATATCTATAATACATAGTGTATGACACTGTCAGGACTCCTAGGACTATATATATATATATATCTATAATACATAGTGTATGACACTGTCAGGGCTCCTAGGACTATATATATCTATAATACATAGTATATGACACTGTCAGGACTCCTAGTACTGTATATATATATATCTATAATACATAGTGTATGACACTGTCAGGGCTCCTAGGACTATATATATCTATAATACATAGTGTATGACACTGTCAGGGCTCCTAGGACTATATATATCTATAATACATAGTGTATGACACTGTCAGGACTCCTAGGACTATATATATCTATAATACATAGTGTGTGACACTGTCAGGGCTCCTAGGACTATATATATCTATAATACATAGTGTATGACACTGTCAGGACTCCTAGGACTATATATATCTATAATACATAGTGTATGACACTGTCAGGGCTCCTAGGACTATATATATATCTATAATACATAGTGTATGACACTGTCAGGACTCCTAGTACTGTATATATATATATCTATAATACATAGTGTATGACACTGTCAGGGCTCCTAGGACTATATATATCTATAATACATAGTGTATGACACTGTCAGGGCTCCTAGGACTATATATATCTATAATACATAGTGTATGACACTGTCAGGGCTCCTAGGACTATATATATCTATAATACATAGTGTATGACACTGTCAGGACTCCTAGGACTATATATATCTATAATACATAGTGTGTGACACTGTCAGGGCTCCTAGGACTATATATATCTATAATACATAGTGTGTGACACTGTCAGGACTCCTAGGACTATATATATCTATAATACATAGTGTGTGACACTGTCAGGGCTCCTAGGACTATATATATCTATAATACATAGTGTGTGACACTGTCAGGGCTCCTAGGACTATATATATCTATAATACATAGTGTATGACACTGTCAGGACTCCTAGGACTATATATATATATCTATAATACATAGTGTATGACACTGTCAGGACTCCTAGGACTATATATATCTATAATACATAGTGTATGATACTGTCAGGGCTCCTAGGACTATATATATCTATAATACATAGTGTATGACACTGTCAGGGCTCCTAGGACTATATATATCTATAATACACAGTGTATGACACTGCCAGGGCTCCTAGGACTATATATATCTATAATACATAGTGTATGACACTGTCAGGGTCCTAGGACTATATATATCTATAATACATAGTGTATGACACTGTCAGGGCTCCTAGGACTATATATATATCTATAATACATAGTGTATGACACTGTCAGGGCTCCTAGGACTATATATATCTATAATACATAGTGTATGACACTGTCAGGACTCCTAGGACTATATATATATATATCTATAATACATAGTGTATGACACTGTCAGGACTCCTAGTACTATATATATATCTATAATACATAGTGTATGACACTGTCAGGGCTCCTAGGACTATATATATCTATAATACATAGTGTATGACACTGTCAGGACTCCTAGGACTATATATATCTATAATACATAGTGTATGACACTGTCAGGGCTCCTAGGACTATATATCTATAATACATAGTGTATGACACTGTCAGGGCTCCTAGGACTATATATATCTATAATACATAGTGTATGACACTGTTAGGAATCCTAGGACTATATATATATATGTCTATAATACATAGTGTATGACACTGTCAGGACTCCGAGGACTATATATATCTATAATAAATAGTATATGACACTGTCAGGGCTCCTAGGACTATATATATCTATAATAAATAGTGTATGACACTGTCAGGGCTCCTAGGACTATATATATATCTATAATACATAGTGTATGACACTGTCAGGACTCCTAGGACTATATATATCTATAATACATAGTGTATGACACTGTCAGGACTCCTAGGACTATATATATCTATAATACATAGTGTATGACACTGTCAGGACTCCTAGGACTATATATATATATCTATAATACATAGTGTATGACACTGTCAGGACTCCTAGGACTATATATATATATATATCTATAATACATAGTGTATGACACTGTCAGGACTCCTAGGACTATATATATCTATAATACATAGTGTATGACACTGTCAGGACTCCTAGGACTATATATATCTATAATACATAGTGTATGACACTGTCAGGACTCCTAGGACTATATATATATCTATAATACATAGTGTATGACACTGTCAGGACTCCTAGGACTATATATATATCTATAATACATATTGTATGACACTGTCAGGGCTCCTAGGACTATATATATATCTATAATACATAGTGTATGACACTGTCAGGGCTCCTAGGACTATATATATATCTATAATACATAGTGTATGACACTGTCAGGGCTCCTAGGACTATATATATATATATCTATAATACATAGTGTATGACACTGTCAGGGCTCCTAGGACTATATATATCTATAATACATAGTGTATGACACTGTCAGGACTCCTAGTACTATATATATATATATCTATAATACATAGTGTATGACACTGTCAGGACTCCTAGGACTAAATATATATCTATAATACATAGTGTATGACACTGTCAGGACTCCTAGGACTATATATATCTATAATACATAGTGTATGACACTGTCAGAGCTCCTAGGACTACATATATATATATATATATATAATACATAGTGTATGACACTGTCAGGACTTCTAGGACTATATATATCTATAATACATAGTGTATGACACTGTCAGGGCTCCTAGGACTATATATATCTATAATACATAGGAGTCCTGACAGTGTCATACACTAGGACTATATATATCTATAATACATAGTGTATGACACTGTCAGGACTCCTAGGACTATATATATCTATAATACATAGTGTATGACACTGTCAGGACTCCTAGGACTATATATATCTATAATACATAGTGTATGACACTGTCAGAGCTCCTAGGGCTACATATATATATATATATATATATATATATATATATATATATAAATATATATATATATATATATATATATATATATATATATATATATAATACATAGTGTATGACACTCTCAGGACTTCTAGGACTATATATATCTATAATACATAGTGTATGACACTGTCAGGGCTCCTAGGACTATATATATCTATAATACATAGTGTATGACACTGTCAGGGCTCCTAGGACTATATATATCTATAATACATAGTGTATGACACTGTCAGGGCTCCTAGGACTATATATATCTATAATACATAGTGTATGACACTGTCAGGACTTCTAGGACTATATATATCTATAATACATAGTGTATGACACTGTCAGAGCTCCTAGGACTACATATATATATATCTATAATACATAGTGTATGACACTGTCAGGACTCCTAGGACTATATATATATCTATAATACATAGTGTATGACACTGTCAGGGCTCCTAGGACTATATATATCTATAATACATAGTGTATGACACTGTCAGGACTCCTAGGACTATATATATCTATAATACATAGTGTATGACACTGTCAGGACTCCTAGGACTATATATATATATCTATAATACATAGTGTATGACACTGTCAGGACTCCTAGGACTATATATATATCTATAATACATAGTGTATGACACTGTCAGGACTCCTAGGACTATATATATCTATAATACATAGTGTATGACACTGTCAGGGCTCCTAGGACTATATATATCTATAATACATAGTGTATGACACTGTCAGGGCTCCTAGGACTATATATATCTATAATACATAGTGTATGACACTGTCAGAGCTCCTAGGGCTACATATATATATATATATATATATATATATATATATATATATATATATAAATATATATATATATATATATATATATATATATATATATATATATAATACATAGTGTATGACACTCTCAGGACTTCTAGGACTATATATATCTATAATACATAGTGTATGACACTGTCAGGGCTCCTAGGACTATATATATCTATAATACATAGTGTATGACACTGTCAGGGCTCCTAGGACTATATATATCTATAATACATAGTGTATGACACTGTCAGGGCTCCTAGGACTATATATATCTATAATACATAGTGTATGACACTGTCAGGACTTCTAGGACTATATATATCTATAATACATAGTGTATGACACTGTCAGAGCTCCTAGGACTACATATATATATATCTATAATACATAGTGTATGACACTGTCAGGACTCCTAGGACTATATATATATCTATAATACATAGTGTATGACACTGTCAGGGCTCCTAGGACTATATATATCTATAATACATAGTGTATGACACTGTCAGGACTCCTAGGACTATATATATCTATAATACATAGTGTATGACACTGTCAGGACTCCTAGGACTATATATATATATCTATAATACATAGTGTATGACACTGTCAGGACTCCTAGGACTATATATATATATATATCTATAATACATAGTGTATGACACTGTCAGGACTCCTAGGACTATATATATCTATAATACATAGTGTATGACACTGTCAGGACTCCTAGGACTATATATATCTATAATACATAGTGTATGACACTGTCAGGACTCCTAGGACTATATATATATCTATAATACATAGTGTATGACACTGTCAGGACTCCTAGGACTATATATATATCTATAATACATATTGTATGACACTGTCAGGGCTCCTAGGACTATATATATATCTATAATACATAGTGTATGACACTGTCAGGGCTCCTAGGACTATATATATATCTATAATACATAGTGTATGACACTGTCAGGGCTCCTAGGACTATATATATATATATCTATAATACATAGTGTATGACACTGTCAGGGCTCCTAGGACTATATATATCTATAATACATAGTGTATGACACTGTCAGGACTCCTAGTACTATATATATATATATCTATAATACATAGTGTATGACACTGTCAGGACTCCTAGGACTAAATATATATCTATAATACATAGTGTATGACACTGTCAGGACTCCTAGGACTATATATATCTATAATACATAGTGTATGACACTGTCAGAGCTCCTAGGACTACATATATATATATATATATATATAATACATAGTGTATGACACTGTCAGGACTTCTAGGACTATATATATCTATAATACATAGTGTATGACACTGTCAGGGCTCCTAGGACTATATATATCTATAATACATAGTGTATGACACTGTCAGGACTCCTAGGACTATATATATATATAATACATAGTGTATGACACTCTCAGGACTTCTAGGACTATATATATCTATAATACATAGTGTATGACACTGTCAGGGCTCCTAGGACTATATATATCTATAATACATAGTGTATGACACTGTCAGGGCTCCTAGGACTATATATATCTATAATACATAGTGTATGACACTGTCAGGGCTCCTAGGACTATATATATCTATAATACATAGTGTATGACACTGTCAGGACTTCTAGGACTATATATATCTATAATACATAGTGTATGACACTGTCAGAGCTCCTAGGACTACATATATATATATCTATAATACATAGTGTATGACACTGTCAGGACTCCTAGGACTATATATATATCTATAATACATAGTGTATGACACTGTCAGGGCTCCTAGGACTATATATATCTATAATACATAGTGTATGACACTGTCAGGACTCCTAGGACTATATATATCTATAATACATAGTGTATGACACTGTCAGGACTCCTAGGACTATATATATATATATCTATAATACATAGTGTATGACACTGTCAGGACTCCTAGGACTATATATATATCTATAATACATAGTGTATGACACTGTCAGGACTCCTAGGACTATATATATCTATAATACATAGTGTATGACACTGTCAGGACTCCTAGGACTATATATATCTATAATACATAGTGTATGACACTGTCAGGGCTCCTAGGACTATATATATATATATATATATATATATATATATATATATATATATATAATACATAGTTTATGACACTGCCAGGGCTCCTAGGACTATATATATCTATAATACATAGTGTATGACACTGTCAGGACTCCTAGGACTATATATATCTATAATACATAGTGTATGACACTGTCAGGGCTCCTAGGACTATATATATCTATAATACATAGTGGATGACACTGTCAGGGCTCCTAGGACTATATATATCTATAATACATAGTGTATGACACTGTCAGGACTCCTAGGACTATATATATCTATAATACATAGTGTATGACACTGTCATGGCTCCTAGGACTATATATATCTATAATACATAGTGTATGACACTGTCAGGACTCCTAGGACTATATATATCTATAATACATAGTGTATGACACTGTCATGGCTCCTAGGACTATATATATCTATAATACATAGTGTATGACACTGTCAGGGCTCCTAGGACTATATATATCTATAATACATAGTGGATGACACTGTCAGGGCTCCTAGGACTATATATATCTATAATACATAGTGTATGACACTGTCAGGACTCCTAGGACTATATATATCTATAATACATAGTGTATGACACTGTCAGGGCTCCTAGGACTATATATATATCTATAATACATAGTGTATGACACTGTCAGGGCTCCTAGGACTATATATATATATATCTATAATACATAGTGTATGACACTGTCAGGGCTCCTAGGACTATATATATCTATAATACATAGTGTATGACACTGTCAGGACTCCTAGTACTATATATATATATATCTATAATACATAGTGTATGACACTGTCAGGACTCCTAGGACTAAATATATATCTATAATACATAGTGTATGACACTGTCAGGACTCCTAGGACTATATATATCTATAATACATAGTGTATGACACTGTCAGAGCTCCTAGGACTACATATATATATATATATATATATAATACATAGTGTATGACACTGTCAGGACTTCTAGGACTATATATATCTATAATACATAGTGTATGACACTGTCAGGGCTCCTAGGACTATATATATCTATAATACATAGTGTATGACACTGTCAGGACTCCTAGGACTATATATATCTATAATACATAGTGTATGACACTGTCAGGACTCCTAGGACTATATATATCTATAATACATAGTGTATGACACTGTCAGGACTCCTAGGACTATATATATCTATAATACATAGTGTATGACACTGTCAGAGCTCCTAGGGCTACATATATATATATATATATATATATATATATATATATATATATATATATATATATATATATATAATACATAGTGTATGACACTCTCAGGACTTCTAGGACTATATATATCTATAATACATAGTGTATGACACTGTCAGGGCTCCTAGGACTATATATATCTATAATACATAGTGTATGACACTGTCAGGGCTCCTAGGACTATATATATCTATAATACATAGTGTATGACACTGTCAGGGCTCCTAGGACTATATATATCTATAATACATAGTGTATGACACTGTTAGGACTTCTAGGACTATATATATCTATAATACATAGTGTATGACACTGTCAGAGCTCCTAGGACTACATATATATATATCTATAATACATAGTGTATGACACTGTCAGGACTCCTAGGACTATATATATATCTATAATACATAGTGTATGACACTGTCAGGGCTCCTAGGGACTATATATATCTATAATACATAGTGTATGACACTGTCAGGACTCCTAGGACTATATATATCTATAATACATAGTGTATGACACTGTCAGGACTCCTAGGACTATATATATATCTATAATACATAGTGTATGACACTGTCAGGACTCCTAGGACTAATATATATATCTATAATACATAGTGTATGACACTGTCAGGACTCCTAGGACTATATATATCTATAATACATAGTGTATGACACTGTCAGGGACTCCTAGGACTATATATATCTATAATACATAGTGTATGACACTGTCAGGGCTCCTAGGACTATATATATCTATAATACATAGTGTATGACACTGTCAGGGCTCCTAGGACTATATATATCTATAATACATAGTGTATGACACTGTCAGAGCTCCTAGGGCCACATATATATATATATATATATATATATATATATAAATATATATATATATATATATATATATATATAATACATAGTGTATGACACTCTCAGGACTTCTAGGACTATATATATCTATAATACATAGTGTATGACACTGTCAGGGCTCCTAGGACTATATATATCTATAATACATAGTGTATGACACTGTCAGGGCTCCTAGGACTATATATATCTATAATACATAGTGTATGACACTGTCAGGGCTCCTAGGACTATATATATCTATAATACATAGTGTATGACACTGTCAGGACTTCTAGGACTATATATATCTATAATACATAGTGTATGACACTGTCAGAGCTCCTAGGACTACATATATATATATCTATAATACATAGTGTATGACACTGTCAGGACTCCTAGGACTATATATATATCTATAATACATAGTGTATGACACTGTCAGGGCTCCTAGGACTATATATATCTATAATACATAGTGTATGACACTGTCAGGACTCCTAGGACTATATATATCTATAATACATAGTGTATGACACTGTCAGGACTCCTAGGACTATATATATATATCTATAATACATAGTGTATGACACTGTCAGGACTCCTAGGACTATATATATATATATATCTATAATACATAGTGTATGACACTGTCAGGACTCCTAGGACTATATATATCTATAATACATAGTGTATGACACTGTCAGGACTCCTAGGACTATATATATCTATAATACATAGTGTATGACACTGTCAGGACTCCTAGGACTATATATATATCTATAATACATAGTGTATGACACTGTCAGGACTCCTAGGACTATATATATATCTATAATACATATTGTATGACACTGTCAGGGCTCCTAGGACTATATATATATCTATAATACATAGTGTATGACACTGTCAGGAGCTCCTAGGACTATATATATATCTATAATACATAGTGTATGACACTGTCAGGGCTCCTAGGACTATATATATATATATCTATAATACATAGTGTATGACACTGTCAGGGCTCCTAGGACTATATATATCTATAATACATAGTGTATGACACTGTCAGGACTCCTAGTACTATATATATATATATCTATAATACATAGTGTATGACACTGTCAGGACTCCTAGGACTAAATATATATCTATAATACATAGTGTATGACACTGTCAGGACTCCTAGGACTATATATATCTATAATACATAGTGTATGACACTGTCAGAGCTCCTAGGACTACATATATATATATATATATAATACATAGTGTATGACACTGTCAGGACTTCTAGGACTATATATATCTATAATACATAGTGTATGACACTGTCAGGGCTCCTAGGGACTATATATATCTATAATACATAGTGTATGACACTGTCAGGACTCCTAGGACTATATATATCTATAATACATAGTGTATGACACTGTCAGGACTCCTAGGACTATATATATCTATAATACATAGTGTATGACACTGTCAGGACTCCTAGGACTATATATATCTATAATACATAGTGTATGACACTGTCAGAGCTCCTAGGGCTACATATATATATATATATATATATATATATATATATATATATATATATAAATATATATATATATATATATATATATATATATATATATATAATACATAGTGTATGACACTCTCAGGACTTCTAGGACTATATATATCTATAATACATAGTGTATGACACTGTCAGGGCTCCTAGGACTATATATATCTATAATACATAGTGTATGACACTGTCAGGGCTCCTAGGACTATATATATCTATAATACATAGTGTATGACACTGTCAGGGCTCCTAGGACTATATATATCTATAATACATAGTGTATGACACTGTCAGGACTTCTAGGACTATATATATCTATAATACATAGTGTATGACACTGTCAGAGCTCCTAGGACTACATATATATATATCTATAATACATAGTGTATGACACTGTCAGGACTCCTAGGACTATATATATATCTATAATACATAGTGTATGACACTGTCAGGGCTCCTAGGACTATATATATCTATAATACATAGTGTATGACACTGTCAGGACTCCTAGGACTATATATATCTATAATACATAGTGTATGACACTGTCAGGACTCCTAGGACTATATATATATATCTATAATACATAGTGTATGACACTGTCAGGACTCCTAGGACTATATATATATCTATAATACATAGTGTATGACACTGTCAGGACTCCTAGGACTATATATATCTATAATACATAGTGTATGACACTGTCAGGACTCCTAGGACTATATATATCTATAATACATAGTGTATGACACTGTCAGGGCTCCTAGGACTATATATATATATATATATATATATATATATATATATATATATATATATATATATATAATACATAGTTTATGACACTGCCAGGGCTCCTAGGACTATATATATCTATAATACATAGTGTATGACACTGTCAGGACTCCTAGGACTATATATATCTATAATACATAGTGTATGACACTGTCAGGGCTCCTAGGACTATATATATCTATAATACATAGTGGATGACACTGTCAGGGCTCCTAGGACTATATATATCTATAATACATAGTGTATGACACTGTCAGGACTCCTAGGACTATATATATCTATAATACATAGTGTATGACACTGTCATGGCTCCTAGGACTATATATATCTATAATACATAGTGTATGACACTGTCAGGACTCCTAGGACTATATATATCTATAATACATAGTGTATGACACTGTCATGGCTCCTAGGACTATATATATCTATAATACATAGTGTATGACACTGTCAGGGCTCCTAGGACTATATATATCTATAATACATAGTGGATGACACTGTCAGGGCTCCTAGGACTATATATATCTATAATACATAGTGTATGACACTGTCAGGACTCCTAGGACTATATATATCTATAATACATAGTGTATGACACTGTCAGGGCTCCTAGGACTATATATATTGTAACGGAGCAAAAGTATACGTCCTTCCTCCGGAAAATATCTTGAATCAACAGGGACGCAAGAGGTCGGGAGACAACAGCAATTTATTGTAATCCACAAAGTTAGTAGCCGGCGGCGGTCACATCAACCGTAATAACAATAAGTCCACAGAAGTCACAATCCAATGATAACTTTGGTTCCTTGGTCCTGTAACTAAATCCTGGCTCTCTGCAGAGCTGTGCACAGGCCGGCTAACACATACTAACTGCTAGCTATATACTATATACTAAGACTGTTACATCCTATATCTGTGGGGGGGGGGAGGGCTGAGTCACAGATCCTTCCCCCCTCACCTATACCAAGGAGAGCAGACTCCCTGTCTCCTGTAGACAATGCACCGTCCAACATCTTCTTGGAGACACTGATCAGATTATCTCCACCCATTGTCCTCACTAGTTAGAGGGATTTGCATACAATGTGCTAACACACTAGACCCTAATCAGCCAACTACACATTGATGTATACAACAGGTTAGAGAATACATTCCACATGAAATATATATTACACATTGCCTATAGTATAGACTCTAACCATCCCGTGACAACCCCTCCCCCTCTCAAAACATGTGCATGACACAATTGGCCTACACAGGTAAATTGGGGAATGCACATCAGTCTCTATAGCTCATATATCCTCCTGCCGGGATAACCCATCTGTGTTCTGGTGTTGGTTCCCTCGGTGGTGCTGAATGGTAAAGTTGTAGGGTTGAAGGGCTGGCATCTGGCAGAAAATCCGGTCGATCCATGTTGGCTTCTCTCTGAGCTTGGCTTCGGGTCACTGCTCCCACAAAGTGGCACTGTAGATTTCCAACATCGTTGCCTAACAGAACATCGGCCGGCAGCCCGCTCATCACACCAATTGTGCATCGTTTTGGTCCATAACCATAGTCGAGTTCCACGGTAGCTTTAGGAATACGTCTCCGAGTACCTCCTGCCAACTCGATAGAAATGCCAGGGCCCTCCTCTAGGGTCTCGGGTCGAACCACTCGGGGGTCCGCTACCGTTAGGAAAGCTCCCGAGTCCCGGAATCCAACAACTGTTCAGCCATCCAGTAGTGTTATGTCAGTCCAGGTAGCTGCAACGGGGCTAAGGGATTGCAGTAGGGAATCTCGCCCTGCACTACTCCCACTAGCTAACCCGGTCCCTGCCTCACGGGTGTAGGTCGGCTGTTCTCAGGCTAAACCTGACCCCGACAGCTCCTCTCTCACTGACACCGTAGGCCTAGAGGGAAGTGGGAGAAGGAATGCCCTATAAGATCTCTAGGGACTGGAGACTAAAGGGGGTCACCCCTAACGAACAAGTGAAGCTGCTACTGACAGGGACTGACAAGGGTGTGCGCTGACTAACAACACAAGCAGCACACAGGAAACATGTAGGAAAGGAATTCCCCAAACCAATATGGGAAGGAACCGTACACTAGGAAACAAACACAGGGAAACTGAGTAGAAATCAAAGGATAAGGCAATTCACTCACACAGTCAATTATACACGGAGGGAGGATTGGTGAACACAGAAGGGAAAACACACAAACCAACTTGTTCACCCAAAACCTCCCAAAAACCAACCACGGAACTTCCTCTATCCAAGATAACCACCTACTCCTCCTGCTAAGGCCTAGCTCTGTAAAAGCGACACTCAGCACAGAACCATGGGAGGCATGGGTTTATATACAGAGTAGAGACCACTCCTCCCAGGTGCAAATGGGAGGACAGACTAATGAACCAGGAAATCAAGCTGCCTACCAACAGTGCGTGCGAGCAAGTCAGAAGGTGTGCACCAATACCCACGACACAAAATACTCCTAACAGGATCCTCCCCTCAAGGAGAAGACTCCGGATTCTCTAGGAGCATCCTTCTTCGGGAACTCCTTGTGGAATTTCTCCACGAGTCTGGGGGCTGACATATCCGACTCCAGAACCCAAGAATTATCTTCAGGACCGTATCCCTTCCATGCCACCAGATACCGTAGCTTCCCCCGAACATATTTGCTATCCAGAACTCGGGATATCTCATACTCCCCGGACTCAGAAACTGGTGGAACTTTAACTGGAGACGTTCCCTTCTTGGCCTTCTTTAACAAGGAGACATGAAACACCCGGTTTATCTTCCACCTTTTAGGTAGTTGCAGCTGCGCCGCCACTTCATTTACCATCTTGATGATCTTAAAAGGACCCACAAACCTGGGACTCAGCTTCTTGCTAGGAACCTTCAACCTGATATTCTTGGTGGACAACCAAACCATCTCACCAGGGAAGAACTGCAACTCCCCTCTCTTCCTATCCGCCTGGACCTTAGCCTGGTGCGACGCCCGCACCAGATTCTCTCGGATACGGGACCATACCCCTTGCAGCTTTTTAGAAAATAGCTCCTCCTCCGGAACTGGGGACGAAATGGAAGAAAATACTCCGAAAACAGGATGTCTACCACCGGAGCAAAAAAAAGGTGTGGTACCTGTGGCGTTGGAATCATGGTTGTTTAAGGAAAATTCTGCCAGGGGAAGAAAGTCAGCCCAATTATTCTGATTCTCTCGAACAAAACACCTCAAAAACTGTTCCACATCCTGATTCTTCCTCTCTGTTTGCCCGTTAGACTCCGGGTGAAACCCGGAGGAAAACGACAGTGTAACTCCCAACCTGCTGCAAAAAGCCCGCCAGAATTTAGCCACAAATTGCGGACCCCTGTCCGAAACGATCTCCTCAGGAAGACCATGCAACCTTACAATTTCTTTAATAAATGACCCTGATAGTGTCTTGGCACATGGCAGCCTGGAAAACGGGATCAAATGGCACATTTTCGTGAAGCGGTCAACGACTACCCAAATGACCGTGAAACCCTTAGACACTGGAAGGCCCGTGATGAAATCCATAGACAGATGAGTCCAAGGTGCCTTAGGAGGTTCTAACGGATGTAGAAGACCGTGGGGACGGGTATGCGACGCCTTGGCTCTTGCACAGACCGAACAATTTTGAACAAACTGCAAGACATCCTTACTCCACCCTGGCCACCAAAAATTCCTAGACACCAATCTCATGGTCTCTGAAACCCCCGGGTGACCAGCAAGAACCGACTCGTGACACTCCCTCAGTAGACTTTGTCGGAGAGTAGTTGGGACAAACAGCTTGTTTCTAGGTATCTTGGAAGGTGCAGCGTGTTGCGCTTCGATCAAGGCTTTCTCCAATTTTGTGCCCAATACTGCTACCACCACTCCATCCCCAAGAATAGTGGCCGGCGCCTCTCGTTCCTCCTCAGTCGACATATACCGGGATAAAGCATCAGCCTTAACATTCTTTGAACCCGGCACATAAGTCACGGTAAAATGGAACCGCGCAAAAAATAGAGCCCATCTGGCCTGCCGTGCATTTAATCTCTTCGCCGACCCAAGATAAACCAAATTCTTGTGATCGGTAAATACCTGGACTGGCCTTCTGGCCCCCTCCAGGAAATGACGCCAATGTTCGAACGCTAGTTTTATTGCCAGTAGTTCTCTATCTCCGATGTCATAATTCCGTTCAGAGGCAGAGAATTTCTTAGAAAAGAAGGCACAGGGATGCGTACCCTCCTCGAACTCCTGAGAAAGTACTGCACCCACCCCCACCGAGGAGGCATCCACCTCCACTCGGAAGGCCAACCTCTCATCCGGCTGTCTCAAAATGGGAGCGGAGGAGAATCGCTTCTTCAATTCTTCAAACGCGGCTAGCGCCTCTGGCGACCACTTAGCACAGTCAGCCCCCTTCTTAGTCAAGTCCGAGATGGGTTTCACAACCTCAGAAAATCCCTTAATAAACTGGCGATAATAGTTGGAGAATCCCAAGAACCGTTGGACCGCCTTTAGGTTCTCAGGTCGCGGCCACTCCAAGACTGCCCTGACCTTCTCAGGATCCATCTCGAACCCCTTGTCCGATAGGATATAGCCAAGGAAACATAATTTATTGACCGCGAACACACATTTCTCCAGCTTAGCACTTAATTGGTTAACCCTCAGGAGATTTAAAACCTCTCTCACTCTCTCCCAATGAGTCTCCAAATCCGGGGTGTAAATGAGTATATCGTCCAGATAGACCACAACCCCCCTCCCTATGACGGCACTTAGTACATCATTAATAAAATTCTGAAAAAACGCGGGCGCATTGGTTAGACCGAAAGGCATCACCAGATTCTCAAAGTGTCCTAGGGGTGTGTTAAACGCTGTTTTCCACTCATCCCCCTTCTTGATTCTCAGCAAGTTATACGCCCCACGTAAATCTATTTTACTAAACCAGCGAGCTCCCGTAATCTGGCTGAAAAGATCCGAGATCAACGGGATGGGATAGGGATTCCGCACCGTGATTTTATTAATCTCCCTAAAATCCAAACAAGGGCGCAACCCTCCATCTTTCTTCTTTACAAAGAAAAACCCCACTGCTACTGGGGACTTAGATGGGCGAATATGCCCCACCTCTAGACTCCCCTCAATATACTCTTTGAGCGCCTCCCTCTCCGGAATAGTGAGATTGTACAACCTTGTCTTGGGTAGCACAGCATTTGGTATAAATTTAATCGAGCAATCATAGGTGCGATGTGGTGGTAATGTCTTGGCTGCCCTTTCCTCAAAGACCTCCCTGAACTCACATATTTCTTGAGGCAAATTATCTATAGACAAAGACATCACGGATATGGGCAGACATCGACCATTACACCCCTGCCCCCAAGAAACTACTGTCTCGGTCTCCCAGTTGATAATAGGGTTATGCTGCTTCAGCCAGGGCCACCCCAACACTACTTGTGCTGGTAATTTAGACAACAAGAACAAGTCAATCTCTTCCCTGTGGCCACCCACAATAAACTCCAGACCCTCCACCTGTTTGGAGATGACAGATTGCTGTAGAGGGGTCTTATCAATAGCCCACACCGGTATCTGAGACTTCAAGACCAAAGGACTCACCCTTAGTTGCTCGCAAAACTCTGAGTCAATAAGGTTGACTGCCGAACCACAATCAACCAAAATCCGGCACTTCTGCCCATTTACCCATCCATCAAGGGTCAACCCGGCAGTCTGAGTACAGGAAATATGCACACCTCCCTCCTTAGTAGGTTTTCTCCCCTTACTCTCAATAGACCTGGGGTTATTACCCTCCTTGGCGAACCATTCTCTGGAGGGGCATACCCTTGCTAAATGTCCCATTCCTCCACACACAAAACAGCGTACTGTGCGGGACCCTTCACTCTTGGGTCTAGCACTTCGCACAGTGGCCCCAATCTGCATGGGTTGGTCCCCCGGGTCCTCTCCAAAAACAGAGAATTGAGGAGGGCTAACCCCCCCAGGACTCTTGTCTCCACGCTCCCGGAGGCGCCGTCCAACTCTAATTGCCAGCTGCATGGCCTCATCTAGATCTCCAGGAACAGGGTGAGAAACTAGATGGTCTTTAACCTGGTCTGAGAGCCCTGTCTCAAACTGACTAAGTAGAGCGGGGTCATTCCAGTGTACTTCTGCTGCCCACCTACGAAACTCTGTGCAATATTTCTCTATAGCGTGATCCCCTTGCACCACACGTCGTAGGTTATACTCAGCCGTGCGTACCCTGTCTGGGTCGTCATACAGTAACCCCATTGTGGAGAAAAACGCCTCTACAGTTAGTAAGCAAGCTGAGTCGGCTGGTAACGAATGTGCCCAGATGAGGGGATCATCTCTCAATAAAGTAATAATAATCCCAACTCTCTGTACCTCAGAACCGGAGGAAAACGGCCGTAGCCGGAAATACAAAAGACAGTCCTTTTGAAATCGGAAAAAATCTGACCTCTTACCTCGGAAGGGTTCAGGTAAGCTGACTTTTGGCTCCAGAGGCCGACCCACAGGGGCGCTACTCACCTGCCTCTGTATGCCCTCCACCTGAGAGGCTGTGTGTTGAGCCAACTGCTGTACTTGAGATACGTCAGAAGCTTGGATGGCATCCATTCGTAGCTTGATCCCCTCCATCTCAGTGGAGATCTGCTGCACCGCCTGGTACAACTGTTTCAGGTCCGTCATAATGCAAACGAACCTTTTTTTTTTTTTTTTTTTACCGGCTGAGTGTACTGTTATGTCAGTCCAGGTAGCTGCAACGGGGCTAAAGGATAGCAGTAGGGAATCTCGCCCTGCACTACTCCCACTAGCTATCCCGGTCCCTGCCTCACGGGTGTGGGTCGGCTGTACTCAGGCTAAGCCTGACCCCGACAGCTCCTCTCTCACTGACACCGTAGGCCTAGAGGGAAGTGGGAGAAGGAATGCCCTATAAGATCTCTAGGGACTGGAGACTAAAGGGGGTCACCCCTAACGAACAAGTGAAGCTGCTACTGACAGGGACTGACAAGGGTGTGCGCTGACTAACAACACAAGCAGCACACAGGAAACATGTAGGAAAGGAATTCCCCAAACCAATATGGGAAGGAACCGTACACTAGGAAACAAACACAGGGAAACTGAGTAGAAATCAAAGGATAAGGCAATTCACTCACACAGTCAATTATACACGGAGGGAGGATTGGTGAACACAGAAGGGAAAACACACAAACCAACTTGTTCACCCAAAACCTCCCAAAAACCAACCACGGAACTTCCTCTATCCAAGATAACCACCTACTCCTCCTGCTAAGGCCTAGCTCTGTAAAAGCGACACTCAGCACAGAACCATGGGAGGCATGGGTTTATATACAGAGTAGAGACCACTCCTCCCAGGTGCAAATGGGAGGACAGACTAATGAACCAGGAAATCAAGCTGCCTACCAACAGTGCGTGCGAGCAAGTCAGAAGGTGTGCACCAATACCCACGACACAAAATACTCCTAACAAGTAGGACCTCCTGCAAGTGCTTCCGCTGAGGGTTTGCGGGATGTGTGGCAGAAGGCTGAATCCCATAGACCCTGGAGGTGGAACAGATGGGTCATTCATGGAGTCATCTGGAAATGGGGCCAAACTTTCTGTCCTAGGGGTGGTTCCCAGGTAGTGAATAGGCCGGGATGCCACGGTGGCCCGTGCCCCCATGTTAACAGGGCAACTAGCTTGCAAATGTCCAGGCCGCCCGCACCCAAAACATCTGCGCTCTAGCATTCTTCCAGTAGGTCGTTGTCTATGGACGGGGTTGTTCATAGCTGGAGGCCGATGGGCTGGGGCAGGGGTAGAGGGGGAATTGTAATCCTGAGGCCGGGCACGAAAGGTGGGTGGCTGGATGAAGGGTGTCTGGCGGACTGTGGTAGTTTTCCGCTCCTCTGCAAACAACCTCTTCCACTGCGGCTTGATGGTCAGGCCCTCATCTGCAAGGGAAGCAGCTTGCTCCACTGTGGCTGGGTTCCGTTCCAGCACCCACTCACGGATCTCAGCGGGGCACTGGGAAAAGAACTGTTCCTTAAGCATGACTTGGAGGATCTTATCGACTGTGACAGCCTCCTCTCCTTCTAGCCAGCGCTTGCATGCTTGCTTCAACTTGTGGGCGAACATGTGGAAGGAGCTTCCCCCATTGTAAGGCAAAGAGCGGAACTGAACTCGGTAGGTCTCCGGAGTGACTGCATAATACTTCTGCACCGCTCTTTTAATGGCCTCATAGTCCCGCTGATCACTAGGGTCCATGGCTCTGAGAGCTTCCGCAGCCCCATCTCGTAGGTGCCCCACCAGATACCGGACCCAATCCTTCTCTGGGACTTCCATCAGGCGGCACTGGTGTTCGAAGTCCTGAAAATATCCATCAACATCCCCAGCCGCTTCATCAAAGGTCTTGAAGTGTTTATGGGAGACATATGGTGGTTCTCTCACTGTTGGGCTGGGGGTCGGCGTTTGATTATAATTCCTCGTAGTTATCTCAGCCATTCGCATTTCATGCGCCATTCTTTCCTTTTCATGCGCCATTCTCTGTTCCTCCTTCTCCGTTTCCTGAGCCCTCTGTAATGCTCTACTCCTTTGCTCTGCAGTTGCTCCTAGCCCCAGCACTGCCAATTCCTCCTCATACAAAACAACCCATCTGCTCTTTTGGGTCTGTACCTGCCACTCCCGTATCTCTACTGTCTCCTGGGGGCAGCCCTCCTCATGGTCGCTTTGCAGGGTCATCTCCTCCAGTGCCTCGATCAGTTGATCTTTCGTTCTTCCCTGGTAACTCAGGTTTAGTTCCCGGGCCCTTACTTGTAGACTTGCCATAGTCCAGTTCCTGTATTCTGAGGTTGTGGCTCCATTAATCGCTGTCCGCTGTTGATCCCACCGCTGCCAACCAGTTGTAACGGAGCAAAAGTATACGTCTTCCTCCGGAAAATATCTTGAATCAACAGGGACGCAAGAGGTCGGGAGACAACAGCAATTTATTGTAATCCACAAAGTTAGTAGCCGGCGGCGGTCACATCAACCGTAACAACAATAAGTCCACAGAAGTCACAATCCAATGATAACTTTGGTTCCTTGGTCCTGTAACTAAGTCCTGGCTCTCTGCAGAGCTGTGCACAGGCCGGCTAACACATACTAACTGCTCACTACAACTATATACTAAGACTGTTACACCTATATCTGTGGGTGGGAAGGGCAGAGTCACAGATCCTTCCCCCCCTCACCTATACCAAGGAGAGCAGACTCCCTGTCTACTATGGACAATGCACCATCCAACATCTTCTTGGAGACACTGATCAGATTATCTCCACCCATTGTCCTCACTAGTTAGAGGGATTTGCATACAATGTGCTAACACACTAGACCCTAATCAGCCAACTACACATTGATGTATACAACAGGTTAGAGAATACATTCCACATGAAATATATATTACACATTGCCTATAGTATAGACTCTAACCATCCCGTGACATATATATCTCTAATACATAGTGTAAGACACTGTCAGGGCTCCTAGGACTATATATATCTATAATACATAGTGTATGACACTGTCAGGGCTCCTAGGACTATATATATCTATAATACATAGTGTATGACACTGTCAGGACTCCTAGGACTATATATATCTATAATACATAGTGTATGACACTGTCAGGGCTCCTAGGACTATATATATATCTATAATACATAGTGTATGACACTGTCAGGGCTCCTAGGACTATATATATATCTATAATACATAGTGTATGACACTGTCAGGACTCCTAGGACTATATATATCTATAATACATAGTGTAAGACACTGTCAGGACTCCTAGGACTATATATATCTATAATACATAGTGTATGACACTATCAGGACTCCTAGGACTATATATATATCTATAATACATAGTGTATGACACTGTCAGGACTCCTAGGACTATATATATCTATAATACATAGTGTATGACACTGTCAGGGCTCCTAGGACTATATATATCTATAATACATAGTGTATGACACTGTCAGGACTCCTAGGACTATATATATCTATAATACATAGTGTATGACACTGTCAGGGCTCCTAGGACTATATATCTATAATACATAGTGTATGACACTGTCAGGGCTCCTAGGACTATATATATCTATAATACATAGTGTATGACACTGTCAGGAATCCTAGGACTATATATATATCTATAATACATAGTGTATGACACTGTCAGGGCACCTAGGACTATATATATCTATAATACATAATGTATGACACTGTCAGGACTCCTAGGACTATATATATCTCTAATACATAGTGTAAGACACTGTCAGGGCTCCTAGGACTATATATATCTATAATACATAGTGTATGACACTGTCAGGACTCCTAGGACTATATATATCTATAATACATAGTGTATGACACTGTCAGGACTTCTAGGACTATATATATATATCTATAATACATAGTGTATGACACTGTCAGGGCTCCTAGGACTATATATATCTCTAATACATAGTGTATGACACTGTCAGGGCTCCTAGGACTATATATATATATAATACATAGTGTATGACACTGTCAGGGCTCCTAGGACTATATATATCTATAATACATAGTGTATGACACTGTCAGGACTCCTAGGACTATATATATCTATAATACATAGTGTATGACACTGTCAGGGCTCCTAGGACTATATATATCTATAATACATAGTGTATGACACTGTCAGGGCTCCTAGGACTATATATATCTATAATACATAGTGGATGACACTGTCAGGGCTCCTAGGACTATATATATCTATAATACATAGTGTATGACACTGTCAGGGCTCCTAGGACTATATATCTATAATACATAGTGTATGACACTGTCAGGACTCCTAGGACTATATATATATCTCTAATACATAGTGTAAGACACTGTCAGGGCTCCTAGGACTATATATATCTATAATACATAGTGTATGACACTGTCAGGGCTCCTAGGACTATATATATCTATAATACATAGTGTAAGACACTGTCAGGACTCCTAGGACTATATATATATCTATAATACATAGTGGATGACACTGTCAGGGCTCCTAGGACTATATATATCTATAATACATAGTGTATGACACTGTCAGGACTCCTAGGACTATATATATGTCTATAATACATAGTGTATGACACTGTCAGGACTCCTAGGACTATATATATATATATATATATATATATATATATATATATATATATATATATATATCTATAATACATAGTATATGACACTGTCAGGGCTCCTATGACTATATATATCTATAATACATAGTGGATGACACTGTCAGGGCTCCTAGGACTGTATCTATCTATAATACATAGTGTATGACACTGTCAGGACTCCTAGGACTATATATATCTATAATACATAGTGTATGACACTGTCAGGGCTCCTAGGACTATATATATCTATAATACATAGTGTATGACACTGTCAGGACTCCTAGGACTATATATATCTATAATACATAGTGTATGACACTGTCAGGACTCCTAGGACTATATATATATCTATAATACATAGTGTATGACACTGTCAGGGCTCCTAGGACTATATATATCTACAATACATAGTGTATGACACTGTCAGGACTCCTAGGACTATATATATCTATAATACATAGTGTATGACACTGTCAGTGCTCCTAGGACTATATATATCTATAATACATAGTGTATGACACTGTCAGGACTCCTAGGACTATATATATCTATAATACATAGTGTATGACACTGTCAGGGCTCCTAGGACTATATATATCTATAATACATAGTGTATGACACTGTCAGGACTCCTAGGACTATATATATCTATAATACATAGTGTATGACACTGTCAGTGCTCCTAGGACTATATATATCTATAATACATAGTGTATGACAATGTCAGGACTCCTAGGACTATATATATCTATAATACATAGTGTATGACACTGTCAGTGCTCCTAGGACTATATATATCTATAATACATAGTGTATGACACTGTCAGTGCTCCTAGGTCTATATATATCTATAATACATAGTGTATGACACTGTCAGGACTCCTAGGACTATATATATCTATAATACATAGTGTATGACACTGTCAGGACTCCTAGGACTATATATATATCTATAATACATAGTGTATGACACTGTCAGGGCTCCTAGGACTATATATATCTATAATACATAGTGTATGACACTGTCAGGGCTCCTAGGACCATATATATCTATAATACATAGTGTATGACACTGTCAGGGCTCCTAGGACTATATATATATCTATAATACATAGTGTATGACACTGTCAGGACTCCGAGGACTATATATATATCTATAATAAATAGTATATGACACTGTCAGGGCTCCTAGGACTATATATATCTATAATACATAGTGTATGACACTGTCATGGCTCCTAGGACTATATATATATCTATAATACATAGTGTATGACACTGTCAGGGCTCCTAGGATTATATATATCTATCTATAATACATAGTGTATGACACTGCCAGGGCTCCTAGGACTATATATATCTATAATACATAGTGTATGACACTGTCAGGGCTCCTAGGACTATATATATCTATAATACATAGTGTGTGACACTGTCAGGACTCCTAGGACTATATATATATATCTATAATACATAGTGTATGACACTGTCAGGACTCCGAGGACTATATATATCTATAATAAATAGTATATGACACTGTCAGGGCTCCTAGGACTATATATATCTATAATACATAGTGTATGACACTGTCAGGGCTCCTAGGACTATATATATATATCTATAATACATAGTGTATGACACTGTCAGGACTCCTAGGACTATATATATCTATAATACATAGTGTATGACACTGTCAGGACTCCTAGGACTATATATATCTATAATACATAGTGTATGACACTGTCAGGACAACTAGGACTATATATATATCTATAATACAAAGTGTATGACACTGTCAGGACTCCTAGGACTATATATATATATCTATAATACATAGTGTATGACACTGTCAGGACTCCTAGGACTATATATATCTATAATACATAGTGTATGACACTGTCAGGGTCCTAGGACTATATATATCTATAATGCATAGTGTATGACACTGTCAGGACTCCTAGGACTATATATATCTATAATACATAGTGTATGACACTGTCAGGACTCCTAGGACTATATATATATCTATAATACATAGTGTATGACACTGTCAGGACTCCTAGGACTATATATATATCTATAATACATACTGTATGACACTGTCAGGGCTCCTAGGACTATATATATATCTATAATACATAGTGTATGACACTGTCAGGGCTCCTAGGACTATATATATATCTATAATACATAGTGTATGACACTGTCAGGGCTCCTAGGACTATATATATATCTATAATACATAGTGTATGACACTGTCAGGGCTCCTAGGACTATATATATCTATAATACATAGTGTATGACACTGTCAGGACTCCTAGTACTATATATATATATATCTATAATACATAGTGTATGACACTGTCAGGACTCCTAGGACTATATATATATCTATAATACATAGTGTATGACACTGTCAGGACTCCTAGGACTATATATATCTATAATACATAGTGTATGACACTGTCAGAGCTCCTAGGACTACATATATATATATATATAATACATAGTGTATGACACTGTCAGGACTTCTAGGACTATATATATCTATAATACATAGTGTATGACACTGTCAGGGCTCCTAGGACTATATATATCTATAATACATAGTGTATGACACTGTCAGGACTCCTAGGACTATATATATCTATAATACATAGTGTATGACACTGTCAGGACTCCTAGGACTATATATATCTATAATACATAGTGTATGACACTGTCAGGACTCCTTGGACTATATATATCTATAATACATAGTGTATGACACTGTCAGAGCTCCTAGGACTACATATATATATATATATATATATATATATATATATATATATATATATATATATATATATATTACATAGTGTATGACACTCTCAGGACTTCTAGGACTATATATATCTATAATACATAGTGTATGACACTGTCAGGGCTCCGAGGACTATATATATCTATAATACATAGTGTATGACACTGTCAGGGCTCCTAGGACTATATATATCTATAATACATAGTGTATGACACTGTCAGGGCTCCTAGGACTATATATATCTATAATACATAGTGTATGACACTGTCAGGACTTCTGGGACTATATATATCTATAATACATAGTGTATGACACTGTCAGAGCTCCTAGGACTACATATATATATATATCTATAATACATAGTGTATGACACTGTCAGGACTCCTAGGACTATATATATATCTATAATACATAGTGTATGACACTGTCAGGGCTCCTAGGACTATATATATCTATAATACATAGTGTATGACACTGTCAGGACTCCTAGGACTATATATATCTATAATACATAGTGTATGACACTGTCAGGACTCCTAGGACTATATATATATCTATAATACATAGTGTATGACACTGTCAGGACTCCTAGGACTATATATATATCTATAATACATAGTGTATGACACTGTCAGGACTCCTAGGACTATATATATCTATAATACATAGTGTATGACACTGTCAGGACTCCTAGGACTATATATATCTATAATACATAGTGTATGACACTGTCAGGGCTCCTAGGACTATATATATATATATATATATATATATATATATATATATATATATATAATACATAGTTTATGACACTGCCAGGGCTCCTGGGACTATATATATCTATAATACATAGTGTATGACACTGTCAGGACTCCTAGGACTATATATATCTATAATACATAGTGTATGACACTGTCAGGGCTCCTAGGACTATATATATCAATAATACATAGTGTATGACACTGTCAAGGCTCCTAGGACTATATATATCTATAATACATAGTGTATGACACTGTCAGGACTCCTAGGACTATATATATATATCTATAATACATAGTGTATGACACTGTCAGGGCTCCTAGGACTATATATATCTATAATACATAGTGTATGACACTGTCAGGGCTCCTAGGACTATATATATCTATAATACATAGTGTATGACACTGTCAGGACTCCTAGGACTATATATAACTATAATACATAGTGTATGACACTGTCAGGACTCCTAGGACTATATATATATATCTATAATACATAGTGTATGACACTGTCAGGACTCCTAGGACTATATATATCTATAATACATAGTGTATGATACTGTCAGGGCTCCTAGGACTATATATATCTATAATACATAGTGTATGACACTGTCAGGGCTCCTAGGACTATATATATCTATAATACACAGTGTATGACACTGCCAGGGCTCCTAGGACTATATATATCTATAATACATAGTGTATGACACTGTCAGGGTCCTAGGACTATATATATCTATAATATATAGTGGATGACACTGTCAGGGCTCCTAGGACTATATATATCTATAATACATAGTGTATGACACTGTCAGGGCTCCTAGGACTATATATATATCTATAATACATAGTGTATGACACTGTCAGGGCTCCTAGGACTATATATATCTATAATACATAGTGTATGACACTGTCAGGACTCCTAGGACTATATATTTATATCTATAATACATAGTGTATGACACTGTCAGGGCTCCTAGGACTATATATCTATAATCCATAGTATATGACACTGTCAGGACTCCTAGTACTATATATATATCTATAATACATAGTGTATGACACTGTCAGGGCTCCTAGTACTATATATATATCTATAATACATAGTGTATGACACTGTCAGGGCTCCTAGGACTATATATATCTATAATACATAGTGTATGACACTGTCTGGACTCCTAGGACTATATATATCTATAATACATAGTGTATGACACTGTCAGGACTCCTAGGACTATATATATATCTATAATACATAGTGTATGACACTGTCAGGACTCCTAGGACTATATATATATCTATAATACATAGTGTATGACACTGTCAGGACTCCTAGGACTATATATCTATAATACATAGTGTATGACACTGTCAGGACTCCTAGGACTATATATATCTATAATACATAGTGTATGACACTGTCAGGACTCCTAGGACTATATATATATCTATAATACATAGTGCATGACACTGTCAGGACTCCTAGGACTATATATATATCTATAATACATAGTGTATGACACTGTCAGGACTCCTAGGACTATATATATATATCTATAATACATAGTGTATGACACTGTCAGGACTCCTAGGACTATATATCTATAATACATAGTATATGACACTGTCAGGACTCCTAGTACTATATATATCTATAATACATAGTGTATGACACTATCAGGACTCCTAGGACTATATATATCTATAATACATAGTGTATGACACTGTCAGGACTCCTAGGACTATATATATATCTATAATACATAGTGTATGACACTGTCAGGACTCCTAGGACTATATATATATCTATAATACATAGTGTATGACACTGTCAGGGCTCCTAGGACTATATATATATCTATAATACATAGTGTATGACACTGTCAGGGCTCCTAGGACTATATATATATCTATAATACATAGTGTATGACACTGTCAGGGCTCCTAGGACTATATATATATCTATAATACATAGTGTATGACACTGTCAGGGCTCCTAGGACTATATATATCTATAATACATAGTATATGACACTGTCAGGACTCCTAGTACTATATATATATATCTATAATACATAGTGTATGACACTGTCAGGACTCCTAGGACTATATATATCTATAATACATAGTGTATGACACTGTCAGGACTCCTAGGACTATATATATCTATAATACATAGTGTATGACACTGTCAGAGCTCCTAGGACTACATATATATATATATAATACATAGTGTATGACACTGTCAGGACTTCTAGGACTATATATATCTATAATACATAGTGTATGACACTGTCAGGGCTCCTAGGACTATACATATCTATAATACATAGTGTATGACACTGACAGGGCTCCTAGGACTATATATATCTATAATACATAGTGTATGACACTGTCAGGGCTCCTAGGACTATATATATCTATAATACATAGTGTATGACACTGTCAGGACTCCTAGGACTATATATATCTATAATACATAGTGTATGACACTGTCAGGACTCCTAGGACTATATATATCTATAATACATAGTGTATGACACTGTCAGAGCTCATAGGACTACATATATATATGTAATACATAGTGTATGACACTGTCAGGACTCCTAGGACTACATATATATATATATCTATAATACATAGTGTATGACACTGTCAGGACTCCTAGGACTATATATATCTATAATACATAGTGTATGACACTGTCAGGGCTCCTAGGACTATATATATCTATAATACATAGTGTATGACACTGTCAGGGCTCCTAGGACTATATATATCTATAATACACAGTGTATGACACTGTCAGGACTTCTAGGACTATATATATCTATAATACATAGTGTATGACACTGTCAGAGCTCCTAGGACTACATATATATATATATATATATATATATATATATATATATAATACATAGTGTATGACACTGTCAGGACTCCTAGGACTATATATATCTATAATACATAGTGTATGACACTGTCAGGACTCCTAGGACTATATATATATCTATAATACATAGTGTATGACACTGTCAGGGCTCCTAGGACTATATATATCTATAATACATAGTGTATGACACTGTCAGGACTCCTAGGACTATATATATCTATAATACATAGTGTATGACACTGTCAGGACTCCTAGGACTATATATATATCTATAATACATAGTGTATGACACTGTCAGGACTCCTAGGACTATATATATATCTATAATACATAGTGTATGACACTGTCAGGACTCCTAGGACTATATATATCTATAATACATAGTGTATGACACTGTCAGGACTCCTAGAACTATATATATCTATAATACATAGTGTATGACACTGTCAGGGCTCCTAGGACTATATATATATCTATAATACATAGTTTATGACACTGCCAGGGCTCCTAGGACTATATATATCTATAATAAATAGTGTATGACACTGTCAGGACTCCTAGGACTATATATATCTATAATACATAGTGTATGACACTGTCAGGACTCCTAGGACTATATATATCTATAATACATAGTGTATGACACTGTCAGGGCTCCTAGGACTATATATATCTATAATACATAGTGTATGACACTGTCAAGGCTCCTAGGACTATATATATCTATAATACATAGTGTATGACACTGTCAGGACTCCTAGGACTATATATATATATATATATCTATAATAAATAGTGTATGACACTGTCAGGGCTCCTAGGACTATATATATCTATAAAACATAGTGTATGACACTGTTAGGGTCCTAGGACTATATATATCTATAATACATAGTGGATGACACTGTCAGGGCTCCTAGGACTATATATATCTATAATACATAGTGTATGACACTGTCAGGGCTCCTAGGACTATATATATATATCTATAATACATAGTGTATGACACTGTCAGGGCTCCTAGGACTATATATATCTATAATACATAGTGTATGACACTGTCAGGACTCCTAGGACTATATATATATATATCTATAATACATAGTGTATGACACTATCAGGGCTCCTAGGACTATATATCTATAATCCATAGTATATGACACTGTCAGGACTCCTAGTACTATATATATATCTATAATACATAGTGTATGACACTGTCAGGGCTCCTAGTACTATATATATATCTATAATACATAGTGTATGACACTGTCAGGGCTCCTAGGACTATATATATCTATAATACATAGTGTATGACACTGTCAGGGCTCCTAGGACTATATATATCTATAATACATAGTGTATGACACTGTCAGGACTCCTAGGACTATATTTATATCTATAATACATAGTGTATGACACTGTCAGGACTCCTAGGACTATATTTATATCTATAATACATAGTGTATGACACTGTCAGGGCTCCTAGGACTATATATATCTATAATACATAGTGTATGACACTGTCAGGGCTCCTAGGACTATATATATCTATAATACATAGTGTATGACACTGTCAGGACTCCTAGTACTATATATATATCTATAATACATAGTGTATGACACTGTCAGGGCTCCTAGGACTATATATATCTATAATACATAGTGTATGACACTGTCAGGACTCCTAGTACTATATATATATCTATAATACATAGTGTATGACACTGTCAGGACTCCTAGGACTATATATATATATATCTATAATACATAGTGTATGACACTGTCAGGGCTCCTAGGACTATATATATCTATAATACATAGTATATGACACTGTCAGGACTCCTAGTACTGTATATATATATATATCTATAATACATAGTGTATGACACTGTCAGGACTCCTAGGACTATATATATCTATAATACATAGTGTATGACACTGTCAGGGCTCCTAGGACTATATATATCTATAATACATAGTGTATGACACTGTCAGGACTCCTAGGACTATATATATCTATAATACATAGTGTGTGACACTGTCAGGGCTCCTAGGACTATATATATCTATAATACATAGTGTGTGACACTGTCAGGACTCCTAGGACTATATATATCTATAATACATAGTGTGTGACACTGTCAGGGCTCCTAGGACTATATATATCTATAATACATAGTGTATGACACTGTCAGGACTCCTAGGACTATATATATCTATAATACATAGTGTATGACACTGTCAGGGCTCCTAGGACTATATATATCTATAATACATAGTGTATGACACTGTCAGGACTCCTAGGACTATATATATATCTATAATACATAGTGTATGACACTGTCAGGACTCCTAGGACTATATATATATCTATAATACATAGTGTATGACACTGTCAGGACTCCTAGGACTATATATATCTATAATACATAGTGTATGACACTGTCAGGACTCCTAGGACTATATATATCTATAATACATAGTGTATGACACTGTCAGGGCTCCTAGGACTATATATTTCAATAATACATAGTGTATGACACTGTCAAGGCTCCTAGGACTATATATATATATATATATATATATATATATATATATATATATCTATAATACATAGTGTATGACACTGTCAGGGCTCCTAGGACTATATATATCTATAATACATAGTGTATGACACTGTCAGGGCTCCTAGGACTATATATATCTATAATACATAGTGTATGACACTGTCAGGACTCCTAGGACTATATATAACTATAATACATAGTGTATGACACTGTCAGGACTCCTAGGACTATATATATATATCTATAATACATAGTGTATGACACTGTCAGGACTCCTAGGACTATATATATCTATAATACATAGTGTATGATACTGTCAGGGCTCCTAGGACTATATATATCTATAATACATAGTGTATGACACTGTCAGGGCTCCTAGGACTATATATATCTATAATACACAGTGTATGACACTGCCAGGGCTCCTAGGACTATATATATCTATAATACATAGTGTATGACACTGTCAGGGTCCTAGGACTATATATATCTATAATACATAGTGGATGACACTGTCAGGGCTCCTAGGACTATATATATCTATAATACATAGTGTATGACACTGTTAGGGCTCCTAGGACTATATATATATCTATAATACATAGTGTATGACACTGTCAGGGCTCCTAGGACTATATATATCTATAATACATAGTGTATGACACTGTCAGGACTCCTAGGACTATATATATATATATATCTATAATACATAGTGTATGACACTGTCAGGACTCCTAGTACTATATATATATCTATAATACATAGTGTATGACACTGTCAGGGCTCCTAGTACTATATATATATATCTATAATACATAGTTTATGACACTGTCAGGGCTCCTAGGACTATATATATCTATAATACATAGTGTATGACACTGTCAGGACTCCTAGGACTATATATATCTATAATACATAGTGTATGACACTGTCAGGACTCCTAGGACTATATATATCTATAATACATAGTGTATGACACTGTCAGGACTCCTAGGACTATATATATCTATAATACATAGTGTATGACACTGTCAGGACTCCTAGGACTATATATATCTATAATACATAGTGTATGACACTGTCAGTGCTCCTAGGACTATATATATATCTATAATACATAGTGTATGACACTGTCAGGACTCCTAGGACTATATATCTATAATACATAGTGTATGACACTGTCAGGACTCCTAGGACTATATATATATCTATAATACATAGTGCATGACACTGTCAGGACTCCTAGGACTATATATATATCTATAATACATAGTGTATGACACTGTCAGGACTCCTAGGACTATATATATATATCTATAATACATAGTGTATGACACTGTCAGGACTCCTAGGACTATATATCTATAATACATAGTATATGACACTGTCAGGACTCCTAGTACTATATATATCTATAATACATAGTGTATGACACTGTCAGGACTCCTAGGACTATATATATCTATAATACATAGTGTATGACACTGTCAGGACTCCTAGGACTATATATATATATCTATAATACATAGTGTATGACACTGTCAGGGCTCCTAGGACTATATATATATATCTATAATACATAGTGTATGACACTGTCAGGGCTCCTAGGACTATATATATATATATCTATAATACATAGTGTATGACACTGTCAGGGCTCCTAGGACTATATATATATATCTATAATACATAGTGTATGACACTGTCAGGGCTCCTAGGACTATATATATATATCTATAATACATAGTGTATGACACTGTCAGGGCTCCTAGGACTATATATATCTATAATACATAGTACATGACACTGTCAGGACTCCTAGTACTATATATATATATCTATAATACATAGTGTATGACACTGTCAGGACTCCTAGGACTATATATATCTATAATTCATAGTGTATGACACTGTCAGGACTCCTAGGACTATATATATCTATAATACATAGTGTATGACACTGTCAGAGCTCCTAGGACTACATATATATATATATAATACATAGTGTATGACACTGTCAGGACTTCTAGGACAATATATATCTATAATACATAGTGTATGACACTGTCAGGGCTCCTAGGACTATATATATCTATAATACATAGTGTATGACACTGTCAGGGCTCCTAGGACTATATATATCTATAATACATAGTGTATGACACTGTCAGGGCTCCTAGGACTATATATATCTATAATACATAGTGTATGACACTGTCAGGACTCCTAGGACTATATATATCTATAATACATAGTGTATGACACTGTCAGGACTCCTAGGACTATATATATCTATAATACATAGTGTATGACACTGTCAGAGCTCCTAGGACTACATATATATATGTAATACATAGTGTATGACACTGTCAGGACTCCTAGGACTACATATATATATCTATAATACATAGTGTATGACACTGTCAGGACTCCTAGGACTATATATATCTATAATACATAGTGTATGACACTGTCAGGGCTCCTAGGACTATATATATCTATAATACATAGTGTATGACACTGTCAGGGCTCCTAGGACTATATATATCTATAATACACAGTGTATGACACTGTCAGGACTTCTAGGACTATATATATCTATAATACATAGTGTATGACACTGTCAGGACTCCTAGGACTATATATATATCTATAATACATAGTGTATGACACTGTCAGGGCTCCTAGGACTATATATATCTATAATACATAGTGTATGACACTGTCAGGACTCCTAGGACTATATATATCTATAATACATAGTGTATGACACTGTCAGGACTCCTAGGACTATATATATATATCTATAATACATAGTGTATGACACTGTCAGGACTCCTAGGACTATATATATATCTATAATACATAGTGTATGACACTGTCAGGACTCCTAGGACTATATATATCTATAATACATAGTGTATGACACTGTCAGGACTCCTAGGACTATATATATCTATAATACATAGTGTATGACACTGTCAGGGCTCCTAGGACTATATATATATCTATAATACATAGTTTATGACACTGCCAGGGCTCCTAGGACTATATATATCTATAATACATAGTGTATGACACTGTCAGGACTCCTAGGACTATATATATCTATAATACATAGTGTATGACACTGTCAGGACTCCTAGGACTATATATATCTATAATACATAGTGTATGACACTGTCAGGGCTCCTAGGACTATATATATCTATAATACATAGTGTATGACACTGTCAAGGCTCCTAGGACTATATATATCTATAATACATAGTGTATGACACTGTCAGGACTCCTAGGACTATATATATATATATCTATAATACATAGTGTATGACACTGTCAGGGCTCCTAGGACTATATATATCTATAATACATAGTGGATGACACTGTCAGGGCTCCTAGGACTATATATATCTATAATACATAGTGTATGACACTGTCAGGGCTCCTAGGACTATATATATATATATATATATATATATATATCTATAATACATAGTGTATGACACTGTCAGGGCTCCTAGGACTATATATATCTATAATACATAGTGTATGACACTGTCAGGACTTCTAGGACTATATATATCTATAATACATAGTGTATGACACTGTCTGGGCTCCTAGGACTATATATATCTATAATACATAGTGTATGACACTGTCAGGACTCCTAGGACTATATATATATCTATAATACATAGTGTATGACACTGTCAGGACTCCTAGGACTATATATATATATCTATAATACATAGTGTATGACACTGTCAGGACTCCTAGTACTATATATCTATAATACATAGTATATGACACTGTCAGGACTCCTAGTACTATATATATCTATAATACATAGTGTATGACACTGTCAGGACTCCTAGGACTATATATATATATCTATAATACATAGTGTATGACACTGTCAGGGCTCCTAGGACTATATATATCTATAATACATAGTATATGACACTGTCAGGACTCCTAGTACTGTATATATATATATCTATAATACATAGTGTATGACACTGTCAGGGCTCCTAGGACTATATATATCTATAATACATAGTGTATGACACTGTCAGGGCTCCTAGGACTATATATATCTATAATACATAGTGTATGACACTGTCAGGACTCCTAGGACTATATATATCTATAATACATAGTGTGTGACACTGTCAGGGCTCCTAGGACTATATATATCTATAATACATAGTGTATGACACTGTCAGGACTCCTAGGACTATATATATCTATAATACATAGTGTGTGACACTGTCAGGGCTCCTAGGACTATATATATCTATAATACATAGTGTATGACACTGTCAGGACTCCTAGGACTATATATATCTATAATACATAGTGTATGACACTGTCAGGGCTCCTAGGACTATATATATCTATAATACATAGTGTAAGACACTGTCAGGGCTCCTAGGACTATATATATCTATAATACATAGTGTATGACACTGTCAGGGCTCCTAGGTCTATATATATCTATAATACATAGTGTATGACACTGTCAGGACTCCTAGGACTATATATATCTATAATACATAGTGTATGACACTGTCAGGACTCCTAGGACTATATATATCTATAATACATAGTGTATGACACTGTCAGGGCTCCTAGGACTATATATATCTATAATACATAGTGTATGACACTGTCAGGGCTCCTAGGACTATATATATCTATAATACATAGTGTATGACACTGTCAGGACTCCTAGGACTATATATATATATATATATATATATATATATCTATAATACATAGTGTATGACACTGTCAGGGCTCCTAGGAATATATATATCTATAATACATAGTGTATGACACTGTCAGGACTTCTAGGACTATATATATCTATAATACATAGTGTATGACACTGTCAGAGCTCCTAGGACTACATATATATATATATATATATATATTATATATATATATATATTACATAGTGTATGACACTGTCAGGACTCCTAGGACTATATATATCTATAATACATAGTGTATGACACTGTCAGGACTCCTAGGACTATATATATCTATAATACATAGTGTATGACACTGTCAGGACTCCTAGGACTATATATATCTATAATACATAGTGTATGACACTGTCAGGGCTCCTAGGACTATATATATATATATATATATATATCTATAATACATAGTGTATGACACTGTCAGGGCTCCTAGGACTATATATATCTATAATACATAGTGTATGACACTGTCAGGGCTCCTAGGACTATATATATCTATAATACATAGTGTATGACACTGTCAGGGCCCCTAGGACTATATATCTATAATACATAGTGTATGACACTGTCAGGGCTCCTAGGACTATATATATCTATAATACATAGTGTATGACACTGTCAGGGCTCCTAGGACTAAATATATATATCTATAATACATAGTGTATGACACTGTCAGGGCTCCTGGACTATACATATCTATAATACATAGTGTATGACACTGTCAGGGCTCCTCGGACTATATATATCTATAATACATAGTGTATGACACTGTCAGGACTCCTAGTACTATATATATCTATAATACATAGTGTATGACACTGTCAGGACTCCTAGGACTATATATATATCTATAATACATAGTGTATGACACTGTCAGGACTCCTAGGACTATATATATATCTATAATACATAGTGTATGACACTGTAAGGACTCCTAGGACTATATATATATCTATAATACATAGTGTATGACACTGTTAGGGCTCATAGGACTATATATATCTATAATACATAGTGTATGACACTGTCAGGGCTCCTAGGACTATATATATCTATAATACATAGTGTATGACACTGTCAGGACTCCTAGGACTATATATATCTATAATACATAGTGTATGACACTGTCAGGGCTCCTAGGACTATATATATCTATAATACATAGTGTATGACACTGTCAGGGCTCCTAGGACTATATATATCTATAATACATAGTGTATGACACTGTCAGGACTTCTAGGACTATATATATCTATAATACATAGTGTATGACACTGTCAGAGCTCCTAGGACTACATATATATATATAATACATAGTGTATGACACTGTCAGGACTTCTAGGACTATATATATCTATAATACATAGTGTAAGACACTGTCAGGACTCCTAGGACTATATATATCTATAATACATAGTGTATGACACTGTCAGGGCTCCTAGGACTATATATATCTATAATACATAGTGTATGGCACTGTCAGGACTCCTAGGACTATATATATCTATAATACATAGTGTATGACACTGTCAGGGCTCCTAGGACTATATATATCTATAATACATAGTGTATGACACTGTCAGGGCTCCTAGGACTATATATATCTATAATACATAGTGTATGACACTGTCAGGGCTCCTAGGACTATATATATCTATAATACATAGTGTATGACACTGTCAGGACTTCTAGGACTATATATATCTATAATACATAGTGTATGACACTGTCAGGGCTCCTAGGACTACATATATCTATAATACATAGTGTATGACACTGTCAGGACTCCTAGGACTATATATATATCTATAATACATAGTGTATGACACTGTCAGGACTCCTAGGACTATATATATATCTATAATACATAGTGTATGACACTGTCAGGACTCCTAGGACTATATATATATCTATAATACATAGTGTATGACACTGTCAGGACTCCTAGGACTATATATATATCTATAATACATAGTGTATGACACTGTCAGGGCTCCTAGGACTATATATATCTATAATACATAGTATATGACACTGTCAGGACTCCTAGTACTGTATATATATATCTATAATACATAGTGTATGACACTGTCAGGACTCCTAGGACTATATATATCTATAATACATAGTGTATGACACTGTCAGGGCTCCTAGGACTATATATATCTATAATACATATTGTATGACACTGTCAGGGCTCCTAGGTCTATATATATCTATAATACATAGTGTATGACACTGTCAGGACTCCTAGGACTATATATATATATATATATATATATATATATATCTATAATACATAGTGTATGACACTGTCAGGGCTCCTAGGACTATATATATCTATAATACATAGTGTATGACACTGTCAGGACTTCTAGGACTATATATATCTATAATACATAGTGTATGACACTGTCAGAGCTCCTAGGACTACATATATATATATATATATATAATACATAGTGTATGACACTGTCAGGACTTCTAGGACTATATATATCTATAATACATAGTGTATGACACTGTCAGGGCTCCTAGGACTATATATATCTATAATACATAGTGTATGACACTGTCAGGACTTCTAGGACTATATATATCTATAATACATAGTGTATGACACTGTCAGGACTCCTAGGACTATATATATCTATAATACATAGTGTATGACACTGTCAGGACTCCTAGGACTATATATATATCTATAATACATAGTGTATGACACTGTCAGGGCTCCTAGGACTATATATATCTATAATACATAGTGTATGACACTGTCAGGACTCCTAGGACTATATATATCTATAATACATAGTGTATGACACTGTCAGGGCTCCTAGGACTATATATATCTATAATACATAGTGTATGACACTGTCAGGACTCCTAGGACTATATATATCTATAATACATAGTGTATGACACTGTCAGGGCTCCTAGGACTATATATATCTATAATACATAGTGTATGACACTGTCAGGGCTCCTAGGACTATATATATCTATAATACATAGTGTATGACACTGTCAGGGCTCCTAGGACTATATATATCTATAATACATAGTGTATGACACTGTCAGGGCTCCTAGGACTATATATATCTATAATACATAGTGTATGACACTGTCAGGGCTCCTAGGACTATATATATCTATAATACATAGTGTATGACACTGTCAGGACTCCTAGGACTATATATATCTATAATACATAGTGTATGACACTGTCAGGACTCCTAGGACTATATACATCTATAATACATAGTGTATGACACTGTCAGGACTCCTAGGACTATATATATCTATAATACATAGTGTATGACACTGTCAGGGCTCCTAGGACTATATATATATATATATATATATATATATATATATATATATATATATATATATAATACATAGTGTATGACACTGTCAGGGCTCCTAGGACTATATATATCTATAATACATAGTGTATGACACTGTCAGGGCTCCTAGGACTATATATATCTATAATACATAGTGTATGACACTGTCAGGGCTCCTAGGACTATATATATCTATAATACATAGTGTATGACACTGTCAGGGCTCCTAGGACTATATATATATCTATAATACATAGTGTATGACACTGTCAGGACTCCTAGGACTATATATATCTATAATACATAGTGTATGACACTGTCAGGGCTCCTAGGACTATATATATCTATAATACATAGTGTATGACACTGTCAGGGCTCCTAGGACTATATATATATCTATAATACATAGTGTATGACACTGTCAGGACTCCTAGGACTATATATATCTATAATACATAGTGTATGACACTGTCAGGGCTCCTAGGACTATATATATATATAATACATAGTGTATGACACTGTCAGGGCTCCTAGGACTATATATATCTATAATACATAGTGTATGACACTGTCAGGGCTCCTAGGACTATATATATCTATAATACATAGTGTATGACACTGTCAGGGCTCCTAGGACTATATATATCTATAATACATAGTGTATGACACTGTCAGGACTCCTAGGACTATATATATCTATAATACATAGTGTATGACACTGTCAGGACTCCTAGGACTATATACATCTATAATACATAGTGTATGACACTGTCAGGACTCCTAGGACTATATATATCTATAATACATAGTGTATGACACTGTCAGGGCTCCTAGGACTATATATATATATATATATATATATATCTATAATACATAGTGTATGACACTGTCAGGGCTCCTAGGACTATATATATCTATAATACATAGTGTATGACACTGTCAGGGCTCCTAGGACTATATATATCTATAATACATAGTGTATGACACTGTCAGGGCTCCTAGGACTATATATATCTATAATACATAGTGTATGACACTGTCAGGGCTCCTAGGACTATATATATATCTATAATACATAGTGTATGACACTGTCAGGACTCCTAGGACTATATATATCTATAATACATAGTGTATGACACTGTCAGGGCTCCTAGGACTATATATATATATAATACATAGTGTATGACACTGTCAGGGCTCCTAGGACTATATATATCTATAATACATAGTGTATGACACTGTCAGGGCTCCTAGGACTATATATATCTATAATACATAGTGTATGACACTGTCAGGGCTCCTAGGACTATATATATCTATAATACATAGTGTATGACACTGTCAGGACTCCTAGGACTATATATATCTATAATACATAGTGTATGACACTGTCAGGACTCCTAGGACTATATATATCTATAATACATAGTGTATGACACTGTCAGGACTCCTAGGACTATATTATATATATATATATATATATATATATATATATATATATATATATATATATATATGAAGAGCTCAACGGAAAAATGGCCTAAGTCCACATTTTGTCATATTTCAAATTATTACCTAGAAAGCTTCTTTGTACCTCGTTCTATGCATTGGGTTTACAAGGTACCTAGGATTAATGACCTAAGTCCATATATTTCAATGCAGAAGAATTTACATTCAATGGAATAATGGCCTAAGTCCAATACAAACTTACTTACTTCACTCTCGTTGGTCATTTTTCATTGAAATCGTGACTTCCGGTCTGTTGTTTATATTAGTGTAAAAACTTTGTCTTATTGTTTAAAAGGCTCTAAATCGACTTTTGCACATATTTAGCGCCGAAAAGGGAGGCAGGTAATTATTATTCTTCATCGTTTAATAATAGTAGTAATTAATTAATAATATTAAATAAATTATATATATATATATATATATATATATATATATATATATATAATAATATCTCATATGCGGGGGCATCTCATCTGCAGCATGCATCTTAACCAAATTGCATCTTAACCGAAGTGCAGATTAACCAAAGTGCACTTATACATGGCATGACTATGACCTTCATTCTTCCTCTCTTCATACAGGTATATAATCTGCTATTGAACCCACCTCTGCTTGCTGTCTGAATTCTCCCTTCGATCATCTGCTGTAATATTCAGTGGTATATAATCCTGTATTTCACCTCTGTATTTCACCTCTGCCTGATTACTGAACTATATCCTAGCATTTCATCCAGGCTGTATATTTTTTGCACTTCCATGTCTTCTTATCTGCACTAGTGTCAGTCTTTTGATCTTCACTGATTTTATTGGTGTTTCTGGCCAAGTGTTTACTTGGATCCACACTGCCAGTCTCCTCATGTGTCACAGTTTGTAGATTAATTAGTTAACGACTTAAATTAGTGCTAGTCTGAAGCTGTGCTTTCCTATATAAGTAGATATAGCTTATGGGGTGCATCTCATATGCGGGGGCATCTCATCTGCAGCATGCATCTTAACCAAAGTGCAGATTAACCAAAGTGCAGATTAACCAAAGTGCACTTATACATGGCACAAGTGCAGATTAACCAAAGTGCACTTATACATGGCACAAGTGCAGATTAACCAAAGTGCACTTATACATGGCACAAGTGCAGATTAACCAAAGTGCACTTATACATGGCACTTAAACAGGGCACGAAACAGGCTAACCATGACAGAACACCAGGTAAATTTCAACCTAAAATAACAAGTTTTACCTCATGGTATCCTGTAGCTGCACTGTCTCTTACTATCTTAGCCATTGGCTTCCTGCAGATCTCTCCTCCACCTCCACCACACGCCATCCATATCAGTCCCTCTCTTCTTCCTTCTCCCATGTACAGCTCTCACACACTTTTCACACTCTGTAATCATCCCCTTATTTCTTTTAGCAGTGACACCAAACATAAGCGCCCACATAAATCCCTGAACCCCCTTCTGTCTCTGTCCATTCTGCTCCTCCTCGCTGCTGGGGACATCTCTCCTAACCCCGGCCCTCCTTCCTTCACTAACTCTTCTCCCTGCACACATAGAAGGCCTACAAACCTCATCAATATTCACCGTGTTCCTTGCCCTCATCTCTCCCCTGTCTCTTTTAGCTGCTCTCTCTGGAATGCCCGCTCAGTGTGTAACAAACTAGAATACATTAATGACTTATTCCTTAGTAAATCCCTCGGCCTGCTCGCCCTTACTGAGACTTGGATCCAGCAGTCAGATACGGCCTCCCCTGCTGCTCTGTGTCATGGTGGCCTACAATTCACTCACACCTCTAGGCCTGATAATAGGCAGGGTGGTGGGGTAGGATTACTGCTGTCACCGCAGTGCATTTTTCAGTCCATTCCCCCGGTCCCCTCACTCACATTCTCCTCATTTGAAGTCCATGCTATCAGACTTTTCCGGCCACTCTCCTTACGTGTAGCTGTGATCTACCGTCCACCTGGCTCACCCTACCAATTTTTGGACCACTTTGCTTCTTGGCTTCCCCACTTTTTATCCAGTGACATTCCTACCCTCATCATGGGTGACTTTAACATCCCTATTGCCCCCTCTCACTCCCCGGCTGCCTCACAGTTTCTCTCATTAACCACTTCTCTTGGTCTTTCACAATGTTCTTCTTCCGCCACACATATAGACGGTAACACGATTGATCTAGTCTTCCATCGACTCCTCACAGTCTCTAAATTTTCTAACTCTTCTCTGCCGCTTTCTGACCACAATCTTCTATCTCTCACCATCAGTGCTCTCTCCCCTTCACAAGACGCCCCTACCCATCACACATATAGGAACTTGCGTGCTATTGACACCCAGCACCTCTCAGATACTCTTGAAACCCTCAAAAATGCATTGGATGAGGTTGCTCCCCCCTCCACTCGTAAAGTCCCACATAGGAGGCAGCAGCCCTGGCACACGCCACAGACACGATTTCTTCAGCGCTGCTCTAGGTGTGCCGAACGTCTCTGGCGAAAATCACGCTCACCTGCAGATTTCCTCCACTTCCATTTTATGCTTAAAACATATAGCTCTGCCCTTTACCTCGCCAAACAAGACTATTTCACCGCCCTCATCTCTTCTCTCTCCAGCAACCCTAAAAGGCTTTTTGAAACCTTTCACTCCTTACTCACACCCAAGGTGCAGACGCCATTCACAGACCTTAGTGCTGATGACCTGGCCATATATTTCCATGATAAAATTGATAAGATCCGTCAGGAAATTACTGCCCAAGCCCCAGGTGGCATTGACTCCCACACCTACGATAGTACTGATCCCCTCACCAGCCGCACTTCAGACTGTCCATTCTCATCTTTTGAACCTGTCACAGAAGAGGAAGTCTCCCAGCTACTTTCTTCATCTCGCCCCACAACCTGCAGTAGTGACCCCTTCCCCTCACACCTTCTCCAATCTCTGTCCCCTGCTGTCACTACTTACCTTACTAAAATATTTAACCTCTCTCTCTCTTCTGGAATCTTCCCATCCTCCTTCAAGCATGCTGTTATAACCCCGCTACTGAAAAAACCCTCCCTGGACCCGTCCTGTGCTGCTAACTATCGACCCATCTCTAACCTCCCCTTCATCTCTAAACTTTTGGAACGCCTGGTTTATTCTCGGTTAATCCGTTATCTCTCTGCTAACTCTCTGCTTGACCCCTTACAATCTGGTTTCCGCGCTCTGCACTCTACTGAAACAGCTCTCACAAAAGTCTCTAATGATCTACTAAAGGCTAAATCCAATGGTGACTTCTCTCTTCTTATTCTTCTGGACCTCTCTGCAGCTTTTGACACTGTTGACCATCAACTTCTCCTCACTATGCTCCGCTCAGTCGGCCTCAATGACACTGCACTCTCCTGGTTCTCCTCTTATCTCTCAGACCGCACTTTCAGTGTATCATTTGCGGGCTCTGTTTCCTCTCCTCTTTCCCTTGCTGTTGGGGTTCCTCAGGGCTCGGTCCTCGGCCCCCTGCTCTTTTCTCTCTACACAGCCCCCATTGGACAAACCATCGCCAGATTTGGCTTCAGGTACCATCTTTATGCTGATGACACCCAATTATACACATCTTCCCGTGACATCACCCCTGCACTCATACAGAACACAAGTGACTGTCTCTCTGCTGTCTCTAATATCATGTCCTCGCTCTATCTGAAACTAAATCTCTCTAAGACTGAACTACTACTGTTTCCACCATCTAACAGATCTGTCCCTGATATATCCATTGCAGTCTCAGGCCTTACTATAACTCCTAGGCAGCATGCCCGCTGCCTCGGGGTCATATTTGACGCAGACCTTTCCTTCACCCCTCATATTGAATCACTCGCACGTTCATGTCACCTCCACCTCAAAAACATCTTCAGAATACGCCCTTTCCTTACCAGAGATACACTAAAGACACTTATTGTCTCTCTGATTCATTCTCGCCCTGACTACTGTAACTCCTTACTAATCGGTCTTCCCCTCACTAAACTCTCTCCTCTACAATCTATTCTGAATGCAGCAGCCAGGCTCATCTATCAGGCTAGACGCTACAGCGAGGCCTCCGGTCTGTGCCGGTCACTACATTGGCTGCCTATTCATTATAGAATAAAATATAAAGTTATTACTCTCATCCACAAGGCTCTCCATAATGCCGCGCCTCCCTACATTTCTTCCCTCATCTCTGTCTACCGCCCAACCCGTGCTCTCTGCTCACTCAATGACCTAACACTTACATCGTCTATTATCAGAACCTCCCCCGCTCGTATACAAGACTTCTCCCGAGCTGCACCACTTCTCTCGAATGCTCTACCCCGGACAATAGGATTAACTCCCAACTTCTACAGTTTCAAACGCAAACTAAAGACGCATCTTTTCAGACAAGCCGATCACAATTCCTAATGCACAAAATTGTCTGAACACTGTATAAGCAATGCCGCCCCTGCTACCTCTTGTGTCACCCACTCTACCTCATAGATTGTAAGCTCTTGTGAGCAGGGCCCTCAGTCCCATTGTGTGAAATGACGTTCTTTGTTATGTATGTCTGTATCTGAACCCTATAAATTGTACAGCGCTGCGGAATATGTTGGCGCTATATAAATAAAATGTATTATTATTATTATAATATTTATACATGAAGCTGCAATTTTTTAAATAAATAATACAATTTATGATTCGGATTAACGGTGTTCATTAGCTGATTACATTGGATAGATATATTCCACAATAATGCCCGTTTGCTTTAGGCTAAAACTTTAAACTTCGTTTTTCTCACAATATTGATTTTTGGACTTAGGCCATTTTTCCGTTGAGCTCTTCATATATATATATATATTACATAGTGTATGACACTGTCAGGACTCCTAGGACTATATATATCTATAATACATAGTGTATGACACTGTCAGGGCTCCTAGGACTATATATATTGTAAACAGGCAGATGGTAAAGTGGTAGAGGGCAGGTACATTCCACTGAGATGGTTAGTATCTACAAGGTGACTGGCTGGAGTATGGGACCAGGAGTTAGGTGTGGTTGTAAACTCAGGCCGATACTCCAGTCCTGGTTTTGCTGGCTGACTCAGGGCTCGTTCACATCTGCGTCGTCGGTCCTTATTGCAGGTTTCCGTTTCCTGCTTAAAACAGATGCAGGAGACGGAAGCCTGCAGGAGACTTTCTCACCCATTCATTTGAATGGGTGAGAAAGCTGTCCGGCCGTGCGCGGCAGTGAGCGTTTTGCGCTCTCCGCCGCGAAACCGGGTTTTATAATCCGGACACAGAGTCGGACATGCAGTACTCTGTGTCCGGATAAAAAAATCCGGTTTCGCGGCGGAGAGCCTAAAATGCTCACTGCCGCGCACGGCTGGACCCGGTCTATGGTTTCCGTCTTCTGCCATGCAGAAGATGGAAACCATAGTACGGAGACCCTGAACGCAGGTGTGAACCCAGCATCAAGTGGTCAGATATTAAAGCACTGAGGTTGCCCATGGGAAGGGGGTGTGGTCGTCTCTTGTGGGAGAATACCTGTTGTACACACTGCCCTGTGTGTGTGTAAGTCCGGGCCAGCAGGTAACGCAGATCCGCGACTAGGAGACAGACGCACACTGGCAGGTATATAACACACTTTACTTATGGAAAATGGGAAGGAATCAACAAAAGAAACTAAGTTACATATAACAATATGAGGATAACGCCCGCTATAAACTGGCCCTAGCTGTCCCTGAGATACTTGTACGGTACCGGGTGTATACAGTCTCTCTCAGCTCTCTGTGGTGCTCCCTCGATGCAGGCCTGTCCAGGAACTCAGCAGACTCTGTCTTGCTTCTGTCTTGGGTGAAGGTCTGAACCCAGTCCAAGGCACAGTCCGGCTTTAGTCTCCAGAACAATCTCCACAACACTGCCGCTTTCTCCAGTCAGTCTCTGCAGTGTTTCAGGCCTTCTACTATGGCCTACAGCAGCAATGGCCTCTCCCAGGTCCTCACAGCACACACTCTGGGCCCACACCACGCTGCTCTGTGCTTCCTGCTCACGTCACTTCCTCCGGACCGCACCATTTACCAAACAGAATAGGGTGATTATTGTCTCTCACAGTAGTGCAGTCCCAGGCTATATTTCTTCACACCAGTAGATGGCAGCAAAACAACACTGTTAAGACAATAGGGGCTACTACTGACTGCTACACATGCACAATACAACACTGATATCCAAACTGAGATACACGCATCAGAGGATTAGATACACAGATCAGCACACAGTATCACACACCAGAGGATTAGATACGCACTTCTGCACACAGTTCCACACACTGAAGGATTAGATAGACACATCTGCACACAGTACCACATGCTGTAGGATTAGATACGCCCGTCTACACACAGTACAAAATGGGGGAGGATTAGATACATATGTCTGCACACAGTACCACATGCCGTAGGATTAGATACGTGCGTCTGCACACAGTACCACATGCCGTAGGATTAGATACGTGCCTCTTCACACAATACCACACAGGGGAGGATTAGATACGTGCCTCTGCACACACTACCACAAGCCAGAGAATTAGATACATGTCTCAGCACACAGTACCACATGGGGGAGGATTAGATACATGCATCTATACACAGTTCCACACCAACAAGGATTAGATACTTGCGTCTAAACACAGTACTACACGGGGAAGGATTAGATACAGCTTTACACATACAAAATGCACCAGTGCAAAACTGGACAATTCTTATGGGGCCACTACACAAACATAAAATGTTATATACCCGTGCGAAGCCGCGTCTAGTAAGGGGAAAGCGAACCACAGGATATATATGCAAAAATAGAAAATTTTATTGATCAACAATTACATGAATACATAAATAGTAAAAACGGTGACTAGTCACCAAGTACCATCAGATGACAGTGAGCACATGGGTAACTTAATGGGCAAGACCACCTTAGTAGATGTACAAAGAATCATAGAAATATGTACAACACAGTGTAATACGTATATATAACCCTTGTGTGGTTTGTTAAGGAACTGCAAACATCACAAAGGTAATGGAATGGAATGACTCCCCCTAGTGGGGTAATAAGCACAATACCACCAAGGACTTCAATTATAGGTGTAGTAGCAGTTCTCTCCACACGGTTGGACGTAATAGTCCCAAATTGTGCCGCTGTTAGGACTAAGGGAAACAAGATTATCTTCATAATCACGTGTTCCCTTCTACCATGCTTGTTTGTATATTGCCTCCCTCTAGTAAGTATATAGATGTATCTATGAGTATAAAAACCAGAAACATTGCATAATTAGGGGCAATTGAACGACTCAGAAAAGCCAAGTGCAGAGTTCCCCATGTATCAGACTTACACCCCTTCAGAGGCGTGCCATTACCTCTAAAATACACTCAAAAGCAAAGACAAAAATGAGGTAAATAAAGCTCTCAGCATTGTATATAGAAAAGTATCTGAACCTACAAATACATTCTGTATATAGACAGACAAGATAGAATGAGAGATAGCAGTACCGGAAGATTCCCACCAGAGGTCAGCAGAACAGAGGGTGAGTCTCCTAATAGTACGGTGCATAATACATTACTACTTACACATGGGATGTATTACTAGATGAGACTCCATAGTCACTGCTGTCACAACAAGTATGTCTATATATGTGTATATGTGTCACACCACCTAACAAGTACTGAACTACTAGAGATGAGCGAACGCCGTACACATCTGCACACAATACCACACACCAGAGGATTAGATATGCGCATCTGCACACAGTACCGCACACCAGAGGATTAGATATGCGCATCTGCACACAGTACCGCACACCAGAGGATTAGATATCCACCTCTGCACACAGTACCACACACCAGAGGATTAGATATGCGCATCTGCACACAGTACCGCACACCAGAGGATTAGATATCCGCCTCTGCACACAGTACCACACACCAGAGGATTAGATATGCGCATCTGCACACAGTACCGCACACCAGAGGATTAGATATGCGCGTCTGCACACAGTACCACATGCAGTAAGATTAGATACATTTGTCTGCACATGCTTTCACTTACCGGAGGATTAGATACGTGCCTCTGCACACAGTACCACACCAGCAAGGATTGGATACTTGCATCTAAACACAGTACTACACGGGGAAGGATTAGATACAGCTTTACTCCAGGTATCCATAACAACTGATCACAGGTTTTTCACTGATATCCAAAATGAGATCCACATAATCACATGACGCTTATGGACATACACACAAACCACATACACAATACACCAGTGCAGAACTGGACAATTCTTATGGGGCCACTACACAAACATAAAATGTTATATACCCGTGCGAAGCCGCGTCTAGTAAGGGGAAAGCGAACCACAGGATATATATGCAAAAATAGAAAATTTTATTGATCAACAATTACATGAATACATAAATAGTAAAAACGGTGACTAGTCACCAAGTACCATCAGATGACAGTGAGCACATGGGTAACTTAATGGGCAAGACCACCTTAGTAGATGTACAAAGAATCATAGAAATATGTACAACACAGTGTAATACGTATATATAACCCTTGTGTGGTTTGTTAAGGAACTGCAAACATCACAAAGGTAATGGAATGGAATGACTCCCCCTAGTGGGGTAATAAGCACAATACCACCAAGGACTTCAATTATAGGTGTAGTAGCAGTTCTCTCCACACGGTTGGACGTAATAGTCCCAAATTGTGCCGCTGTTAGGACTAAGGGAAACAAGATTATCTTCATAATCACGTGTTCCCTTCTACCATGCTTGTTTGTATATTGCCTCCCTCTAGTAAGTATATAGATGTATCTATGAGTATAAAAACCAGAAACATTGCATAATTAGGGGCAATTGAACGACTCAGAAAAGCCAAGTGCAGAGTTCCCCATGTATCAGACTTACACCCCTTCAGAGGCGTGCCATTACCTCTAAAATACACTCAAAAGCAAAGACAAAAATGAGGTAAATAAAGCTCTCAGCATTGTATATAGAAAAGTATCTGAACCTACAAATACATTCTGTATATAGACAGACAAGATAGAATGAGAGATAGCAGTACCGGAAGATTCCCACCAGAGGTCAGCAGAACAGAGGGTGAGTCTCCTAATAGTACGGTGCATAATACATTACTACTTACACATGGGATGTATTACTAGATGACACTCCATAGTCACTGCTGTCACAACAAGTATGTCTATATATGTGTATATGTGTCACACCACCTAACAAGTACTGAACTACTAGAGATGAGCGAACGCCGTACACATCTGCACACAATACCACACACCAGAGGATTAGATATGCGCATCTGCACACAGTACCGCACACCAGAGGATTAGATATGCGCATCTGCACACAGTACCGCACACCAGAGGATTAGATATGCGCATCTGCACACAGTACCGCACACCAGAGGATTAGATATCCACCTCTGCACACAGTACCACACACCAGAGGATTAGATATGCGCATCTGCACACAGTACCACACACCAGAGGATTAGATATGCGCATCTGCACACAGTACCGCACACCAGAGGATTAGATATGCGCGTCTGCACACAGTACCACATGCAGTAAGATTAGATACATTTGTCTGCACATGCTTTCACTTACCGGAGGATTAGATACGTGCCTCTGCACACAGTACCACACCAGCAAGGATTGGATACTTGCATCTAAACACAGTACTACACGGGGAAGGATTAGATACAGCTTTACTCCAGGTATCCATAACAACTGATCACAGGTTTTTCACTGATATCCAAAATGAGATACACATAATCACATGACGCTTATGGACATACACACAAACCACATACACAATACACCAGTGCAGAACTGGACAATTCTTATGGGGCCACTACACAAACATAACATGTAATATACCCGTGCGAAGCCGGGTCCTCCCTCATATATATATATATATATATATATATATATATATATATATATATGTACAGGGTTGGCCATATGTAAGGACACACCCAGATAATATAGAAGTAGTTGCTGATATCACTTTACCTTTTGTGGCAGGGGGAACATTTGAGGCCGGGTGACGCCCATGGTGGCCATCTGCAATGCTGCCATTTTGGATTCTACTTTGCTTTTTTCAATGGGAAGAGGGTCATGTGACTCATCAACCCCATGGAGAATAATGGTGTGGTTATTGAGATGGCAGCTTTATTCATTATTGAGTTATTGAGACGTTTGTTACACGGAGCAATGACAGTAACGCACTACAGGATGGGCTCAACGTGCTGCCCATTGTACTGGATTGTAGACGCGATTCTCGTCTCCCACTCAGGGCAGCTGGATCTTGTAAGGGCCGTCTGTATGTAGCCAATGTCCACTGAAGGGATGTTGGACTGATACTGATCCCGCTCTCCAGGGACATACGGCCAGGGCTACTGACTGCGGCATGGGAGATGGGTGGTGTCGTAGGGTGTCTTGCACTGAAGTCTGCTGTAGTGACCCAGGTGTTGCGTTCACCAGACATCATTGCAATGTCTGTCCGATCCTGGTCAACTAACACCGTTACACCATTAGTATAAGAGAACTGGATTTACCAATGTCCAAATATTCTGTAGGTGCGTCACGCTGAGAGACAGCTGAGATCTGCCATCATTGATCACATCTCACCATTGAGGTCAGGAGGTGACCGTACTCGGAAACTAAAACTGAGAGAACTGGAATGGATCCACCGGGTAGATACTTTGTGACCTGAGGGTCCTAATGTGAATTTCTCTACCTCGGGTCTTACGTGACTGTACCAGGAGTGGTTTGCTTGCCCGCGCTGCCGCTTGCTGTCTTCTTCTCCTCGTCCTCCGTAGTCTAATGTTTTGTTAGTACGCTATTACTCTTATATTCATCTATATTTCTTGTCTTTTTAGAGACGTCCCGCACATTTATGATGGATCACCTGTTTACACCGTTGTGTGATTATTACACAGACGGAAGATCTTCTTTACCTGAATGCATCCAGACCAATGAGATTGGATATTTTTCTGTTTTTTACGTGTATGTGATGTTACAGTGCATGTTGTCATGTTGTCTCGCTTGTATATACGTAGAGAGTAAAGGATAAAGTACCCGGAGGGCGATGGGAGCGTGCGCAGTGTGGCGGCCTTCTCACAATGGATGCAGTTACATGGTGTAAATAGAAGTACGAGGATTGTAAGACAGATAATGATTCCGTACATATAGGGGATCTCTCTATACACATTGTACCTAAGGACAGACACTTTGTGTAAGTACAGAAGTCTCAGTTTGAGCGTTTGCAGCTTCTCGCCTTCTGAGCATGGTAATGCGGTTCCCGCCCCGCCTGGGGACGTCCACGCTCTCAAGTACTTGGAATATGAGTTGTGAGACCTTGTGTCCCATCCCCTCAGAGAGAGCCGGTAGGGGTAGGAGGAGGTTTTTACACCTGATATTGGATTTATGTTGCTTTATATGTTTTACCCTGTAGGATCTGGGGGGGGGAGTCACTGGCACAGCTTAAGTGCGACGTTCATTTTTGACTGATTGCTACTGGTTGGGACCCTACGTCCACACAAAAGGGAATCGTAAACTGCATCCCTCAATACTACTGCGCTCACAAGAAGACACCACTGAACCCATAGACGAGACATTGGTGGTAAATGTATCTGGCAAGGTATTGACACCCGTACAATTGTCTGTTCTGTCTGAGGGTTTCACATTGCGCCCCGGCTCTAATCCTCAGATTGATCCTTTCCGTTTTTTTAGGTCAATTAAATTGAAGTATTGGTTTAAAACCCAAGTTGATGAGACAGACGCCGCCATTGACGTAGATTCTGATTGTTTACAAGTAAAACATTTGGACCTTTTCTATAGGTGCCTTTAGCTGTGAGCGAGCGGTCATGGACACCTATATGGACTCGGTCAAAAGAGAGATACTTACTCTCTGTCACTGCTAAGATTGTAAAAAGGGAGGAGCTTATCCAAGATGGCGGCATCACTACCAAGTCAGCTGACAAGGGCAGTGCTGTCGTCATCATGGACACCCCTATGTACTTAGAAGAGATTGTCCACCAGTTGGCCAATGTTAAGGTGTATATTAAATTACCTGGGGACAGTGCCGCACCTCCCATGAGGCGACCTGAAGCGACCGCTTCAGGCGGCACTATGCCAGGGCCACGGGGAGGGCAGCAATTTTGCTGACCTAAGCCAGTCCTGGACTGGCTTAGGGTCACCGTCACTGAGCAGTGGATTGGGGAGGTCGCTGGAGCAGCGCTGTTCCAGTGGCCGCCCCTCACGCTCAGGCAGAGAGCAGGTCATCTCTGTGCCTGCTCTCTGCCTGCTAAAGACGATCGCTCTGCTCGGCCCCGCCCCCTCCACTCGACCCACCCCGCCCCTTCTGCTCAACCCCGCCCCCTCAGCTCCGCCCCCTCCTCCGGGCGGGGGGGGGGCAGCTTTCTGATGTCCGCTTCAGGCGGCAGAAAGCCATGGTTCACCCCTGCCTGGGGATCCTAAATGAAAGCTATTGTGAAGGAGGCCAAGCAGGATGGTCTTATTGACCAGGGACTTAGTGATTTCCTGTATATTGAACACCCTGTTACACCCAGAATTTATGTTTACCGAAGATACATAAAGATTTGAACACCCTCCCCGATGTGTGTCCCACCACTTCACACACGTGCTTGGGTGGTGGCCATACATAGACGTCGTCTTCCTCCTTTGGACTGGTACAGTATTACAACTTGATGAATTTCATCAATATCTGAATACTATTGACCCAGACATTAAGTTTACGGTGACATATACAAGAGATCAGTTACAATTTTTGGATGTGTTAATTGGCTATGATAATGGGAGTTTCTCTACCCGTGTCACAAACCTACAGATAGAAACAACTTACTGAGATACAAAAGTGGCCACCCACGATCAATGGTCAGGAGCCTTCCCCTGTCACAATTTAGTGGATTGATAGTCAGGTTGAACAACTGCAGGGCAATTTGGATAATATGGCGGTTAAATTCAAAAATCGAGGCTATCCCATTGATGTTATTTCTAGAAACAGAAATAGGGTTCCAGTTTATTCTGCGCTTGCGCAGACATGCTATGATGGATGTAGTCAGCCTGGGAAGGCAGGACTTCTCTGATCTTGAAGGTAGAAGAGTTACTCCAGCATGCCACTTCAAAAAATAACTTTTAATTCAAAAGGTTAAAAATACATGAACATGGGTCCCACATATGTACAAAGAGGAGCTTACGTGTTTCGGGACTATACAATATGTCCCTTAGTCACAGCTTGTCTCACACAGTGGAAAAGCTAAACTTATAGACCACTAAGAGCTCCACCTAGTTCATCATAAAGAATTAAAAACATCTGATTGAGTAGATTGAGTAGCGCTACCAACTCCACACTAAGGAAAGATTTACTTAGAAGCAAATGATTCATATAAAACAGATCAACAAAACCCCAACCACAGAAAATCAGTATAAAAAGCCCCAACACATGAAAAACATACAAATACATGTACAGCAGACATTGATACAAAAAAAAAAACGACAAAAAAATACGCAATGTGTGAAAAGTAGAGATGAGCGAACGCTGTTCGATGGAATAGGTATTCGATGGAATATCATGGCGTTCAATGTATTTGTTCACAATCGAATACCAGGCCGCATACGCAGTAAATATTCGTGTCCCCTCCCACCTTCCCTGGGGCGTTTTTTTGCACCAATAACTGTGCAGAGGGGGTGGGACAGGAACTACGACAACGGAGGCATGGAAAAAAATTTAAAAAACCCATTGGCTGCCGAAAACATGTGACCTCCCATTCATAAGAACGGCCGCCGCCCTATTCGCCATTTTGGCGGTCAGACATAGGGAGAGAAACATCTGCTGAGATAGCGATTAGCTTCAGATAGGCAAGAACTAAAGAAGAAAACCAGCAGCTCTTCTCAGAGCTATACACTGTAGGAACATCAGTCCAGCTTTCCCCGGACGGTGGAGAACAGGGACACACAACAGATACAAGTTCATATATAGCGGAGAAACAGCGTTCATTGTCGGCTGTCCGCACACAGAATAGCCGGAATACACAGCAGGGACTACATCATATAGAGATGGAAAAAGCCTGGAATTTTGGGGGGGCCTGAAAAATAGCAGCAATCCACTGCAGTTACTAGGTCATATAGAGATGGAAAACCGCTTCTCTTTGTGGTGTATAGACCATAACAAAGGGAATAGTACATGCAAAATGTGCAAAGCTAGTGCAAGGGGACAGGGAAGAGGACGGGGGCGTGGAAATGCAGATGTTCAGCAAGGTTGCGCTCAACCAACAGCGTTTACTGCTCCTACAGCTCTGTGGCAGCGAGCATTACGCTTCCCCACAGTCCCCGACTTGATGGCCACATTGAGTAAGCTGCAGGGTACAAACCTAAGTAGGCCTGAGCACCAGGAAGAGGTGTTACAATGGCTGGCGGACAATGCTCTTACATAGGATTATGTGTTCCTTGTATCTTGTTTGATGCTTTTTTTTCTCTGCGCATGCACCCTGTGTTTCTCAAAGATTAGTCGCGGACATCTTTGTTAAGGGAAATGAATAAGTTGAATGGGTTTTAACTTGCGCATATGCAACAACACTATATCTGCGGGTTTGCAAGGAACACTGGACTTTGGGACAATAAGATAACAATACAAAACATAGTAGATATTTACAGGCTCTTCAGTTCGGGTCATTTGTAATGGGATCCCATCGGTACAGAATGGAGGATTATGTAGATCATCTGTTTTGCCTTAGTCCACTATAACAATAACCATAATAAGAACCAGTGGGAGGAGCCTGGTGCTGCTGTTCAGACTAAGGGAAGATAGAATATCTACATAATCCACCATTATCTATATAATCCTCCATTCCCCCTACATCTGCTCTTGAACAGGCTAGCGTCCTCTGGACGGCCTGCGACAATCCTCTGTCTCCACGTATGGAGTGGTCAGTCTCCAGGCAGTCAGGGTGAGTGTGTCCAGGTCCTGGCAGAGCCGGTTGTTCAGGGTTACCAGGTTCTGAATCGGTGGAAGCCTTCAGTAGGTCCCTCCACTCATCAGAATGAGGTGGGTAAACCATGCCCTCTTTGGCCAGAACGGCGTCATCACTATTACCGAGATCTGGTCCTGCCTGAGTTTCACCAATACCTTCGGTATCATGGGAAGTGGAGGGAATATATAGGCTAGGACAGGGCATCTACCGCCAAGGGGTTGTCCTCCTGATAGAGGGAGCAGAACCTCTTCAGCTTGGTGTTGTATCGTGTGGCCATCAGATCCACCTCAGTGCGCTGAATTCAGCAGTACATAGAACTGCCTGTGCCCAAATCGGTGAAAGGTCCTCTTTAAGGCTATTCCGACGTCGTACCTACAAAAAAATTGTGTCTGGGTGCTAGGATCCCTTTAATCCAGGATTTGATCACTAATACTGTACATTTTTACTATTAAACAGTTGTAGGTCTTTGAGACGAGGTGACCATTCACAAGTTTCTTTTCCGATTCCAGACGCTAGCTATTACACAACGGAATGGCTTCATTGTTAGAGGTAACGTTTCTTTGGGACATCCCTCTCAAATGAAGGTTTGGGGACGGAGTTCCCACAGCCCTTTGGTAGCACAAGCAGTAGTAGTGTGGGGTGCAGGCCCGGGCATTACAAGCACCAACGTGGGATCTTATAATTTAGTTTTTGCCCAAAATCTTCCAATTTTTTGCTCTGTTGAGGCCTCGAGCGTTTACAATATAATGTTCTGTATAAAATGTTTAGACTTAATCCCCTAAAATGCCCACAGACTATACCCCTGGGGGGGGGGGAACTTCTGTGTGAGGGTAAAGGGCGTCCCGTTGCCTCCAAACGGGTATCAAGACTTTTACTGAAGCTTCACCTGAGGAAACCACAATCGGTGCAGAAGTTTGGAGCGAGAATTCATTCACTTGTTCCACGAAACCCAATAGGTACTCTCTTTTTTGGGGCGGCCTTACTGTAAGCCCATACATAGGACTAAGGCCACAAAGTGTACATGTGTGTGCACGGGAGAGGCGGGGTCATCTATTTTGGGGTGCGTTTCTTCATTTTTATGCGTTGTGTGCAAAAAAAAACCCCTGCCTTTAATGTGACACTTTTGTGTAAAAACTATGAAAATTTTTTGTTTGAGTATTTTGACCCCATAGGTTTTGAAAAAATTTGCCTCAGTGTACCCCTCACTGAATACCTGAGGGGGTCTAGCTTTACAAATTGGGTCATTTAATGGGAGGTTCTGTCATTAGGCCGCCCATTCCTGTCTGCAAACATTCCTTGGTAGCGGAAAAAAAATCACATGCTCCAAATTTCCAAAATTTGCTTCTAAACTTGTAAATTGTCTAAATTACTCAAATATCCTAAAATTATTTCAAATCTGCTTGAAACGCAAAAGGAACATTTGGAAATCTAGAACGACAAACTATATTGCCCTGTGTTATTGTGTCTATGTGAGATGTCACAGCTGAAAATGGAAAACATTGAAAAATTTTCAGCATTTGCGAGTTTTTTTATAAATTTAGGCAAGTTCTATCAGTCTGGTTTTACCTTCTCAGTAAAGCGCAACATGTCATGAAGAAACAATCTTAGAATGGCTCAGATGTGCCGTACTGTTATAGAACTATTCACTGATACAGTCACACAGGGCAAATTTCCAAATTTGGCTTGGTCATTAAGGTCCTAAACAGGCCGATCACTTAGGGTGCATTCACACTACGGATACGGTGACTGATTCTGAACGTTAAAACACGTTCAGAATCAGAATGTATAAAGCAGATCCCATTCATTTCAATGGGAGCCGGCATAGGAGCGCTCCCCATTGAAATGAATGGGCTGTTTTTTTCTCTAGGAGTGCTCCCATTGAAGTGAATGGGAAGCGTTTGCGTGTACAGCTCGCCGTGTGAAGGGGCCCGGCGCTCGGCTCATTCTGAGCCGTACACGCGAGCACTTCCCATTCACTTTACTATCCAAACTGGGATGGACTTTCTCATGAAACAAAGCCTAGCTGCATATATCATGGCAAGAGAGATAATGATCACATGCTGGTCAGACCACTCCAGTCTGGGAGCTAACGATCAATAGGCATAGGCACATCTTCAAAGGTGAGGCCCTTAAGACAAACAGAGGGATAAGGATTCATTAACATTCCATACTCCTTATGACCTAAAGGGGTCTCTCTTCTTTGATCTTTTGTATAGAGCAACACAAACCCAGCCCTTAGTCCCAGCCTAACTGGCTCCATCTCTGAGAGGGAGATGGAGAGATAGAGCAATCTTGGCCCCCACCTTCTTACACTTAATTTTTCAAGAGATATTGTTGGCCCCCCACATCTCCTCCATTTAAGACATTTATTGTCATATCAGATGAGTACATTCATCTAGCTCCCTAGATGCCAGACCTGCTGGATTCTTCATCTGATATTCTTATAATGTCTACCATCTATTAAAACATATCAAAATTAACTTGAAAAAAAAAAAACAATATATAAGCAATATGATCATGGCAACTTGTACAATGGTTTGTAATATCCCCGTTATCCATCCACCTATTTCCTTGAACCAATTAACAGGATTCAGAAAGGAAAAAGTGTCAGACCACCAGCTATCTTCATTTTGCACAACCTCCTTCTCGTACTCTTTCCTTAGTGTGTATATGTCTTCTAGTTTTTTGTTTTCCTTTAATATTACCTTCTGGATCGATATAATGGCCACAAGTAGGTCCCACCACCTGACACATCCCACCCTGGGCCGCAGTAATATAATCTAGAACCAGGGTGTGTTGGTTGGTGACTATGATCAGCTGATTTTGTACTACTATGGCGGTATTAAGTACGCCTAAGATACCCCATATTTGATCATCTAAGTAATCGGTGGCTTCTACCAATTGCTCCTACATCTGCATAATCATAGGATATATGAGTACAGCACTCACTATCTTGTTTCCAGCACCTATTTGTACCCAATGAGGTCTACCACTTTCCCTAAGGGTGTTATCAGCTGCTCTCTTGTACAGAGTGTGTTCAGATATGGTTTTTGCATTCAGTTTATCAACTACAAAGGTGGCAGGAGTGAGTCCTTTAAAGAGGACCTTTCACCATTTTGCCCACAGGCAGTTCTATATACTGCCGGAAAGCTGACAGTGTGCTGAGTTCAGCGCACTGTCGGCTTTCCCGATCTGGGCCCAGTGTGAAGAGCTTACGGTCCGGTGCCGTACCTCTTCTATGGTCAGAAGGGCGTTTCTGACACTTAGCCAGAGATGTCCTTCTTCACAGCACAGCCAATAGCGCTGTGCTGTGAGAGCCGGGAGGAACGCCCCCTCCATCTGCTCACAGTACTCGTCCATAGACGAGCATTATCAGGGAGGGAGGGGGCGTTCCTCCCGGCTCTCACAGCACAGTGCGATTGGCTGTGCTGTGAATTAGGACGTCTCTGGCTAAGTGTCAGAAACGCCCTTCTGACCATAGAAGAGGTACGGTACCGGACCGTAAGCTCTTCACACTGGGCACAGATCGGGAAAGCCGACAGTGCGCAGAACTCAGCGCACTGTCAGCTTTCCGGCAGTATATAGAACTGCCTATGAGCAAAATGGTGAAAGGTCCTCTTTAAGAAAGCATAAAACAAATAATGTCCATCTCTTCATTCCTGCCGTGGTTTAGGAACCTTCTTACTATGGGAAGTGTGTATCCAGGTAGATTTTCCCTCCGATTTGACTGAAGTGGCAGTTGTCAGCAGCACTTGGAAGGGACCATTAAATCGAGGTTCAAGGGGTTTTCTGATATGTCTTTTCACGACCACCCAATCACCACCTGCAAGCTATGTGCTCCTGAAAAATCAGAAGGGTCTGGAATAGAAGAGAACACCTGTTCATGTGTTACTTTCAGACTCTATCACCTCAGGTATCCCAAATCTACACACAAGTTCAGACATCAATTTCTTGGCAGTTATCTGTGCAGTTGCTCAGCTGACCGGATCCAACCTGAGAACAAATCCACACAGACCAACACATATTCGTACGTTCCAGATTCAGGCAATTGTATGTGATCTACTTGTATTATCTGAAATGGATACAGGGATTTTGGTGTGCATGCGGTGTGTCTTAACTACCTGTCCTGGATTGTGTAGAGCACATATGTGACATGCTTTTACATGATTACCTGCAGCCCTTCCAAAACCTGGGGCAAACCATAATTTACCCACTAGTGACTCCATGGCATTTTGAGAGGCATGCACCTTATTGTGGGCCAAACCAGCCATTTGGGGGTATGCTGCGATCCCTCATTTTCCACATTCCTTCACATTCTTTGGTACCAGTCACCTTAGAGTACAGCCCCTTGGGGTCTGCTAGGTCAATATCCACTTTGCTCACCTGGTTGAGACCCTTCCATGGCAGTACTGCCGCTGCTTTGGCTGCCCGATCAGCCTTTTATTTCCAATACTCTCAGGGTCTCTTCCCCTTGTGTGAGCTCTGACCTTCACAATTGCCAACTGCTTAGGGAGCAATATGGCCGACCATCAACCGACTTACTGAGTTTCCATTCTTAATTGGCTTGCCCTGTGCCATCAGGAAGTTCCTGAACCTCTATATTGGACCATAACCATGTGCAATGCCATACACATACCAGGAGTCAGTGTAAATGTTTGCTGTGCTATCAGGCTCCTATAAGGTCAGCATCTTATACTGACATGTGTGGTGGAAGGGCTTCTTATACTATGGTGTCATGTATAATGACTACAGCGTACCCTGTAACAAATTTGCCTTCATCTGTTAGGTACCTGGGACCGTGTACAAACATCTCATAGTCAGGATTCTCCAATGGGGCATCAGTAACATGACTGAAGCCGACTGTCTCCTGAGACATCAGGTCAACACAGTCATGCTGATGTATGTCATCTTCTGAGAGGGAGTTTAAAAATATCTCATTATCTACTACCCCCTTTGAATCATGAACTCCTACTGGTAAAAGAGTTGCAGGATTCAGAGTCAAACAACGCTGGAATGAAATGTTGGAGGAGGATTGTACAGCAAATTCCATTTTGCTCTGTCTCGCCAAGGAAAGATGACATCTGTCTACCTGTGTGAGGATTGCATAGATGTCATGTGGTTTGTATACCACCAGGGGGTGGTCTAGGACAATGTCGGAGCTTTTCTCAAGCAGGGCCTGTACTGAGAGTACAACCCTTACACAAGAGGGCATTCCCCTTGCGACAGCATCCAAACGTGCACTATAATATGCCTCAGGATGCTTTCTATCTCCATGTTGTTGTGTGAGAACTGCAGTAGCATGTCCCATCATTTCAGTGACATAGATTTGAAAGGGTTTCTGATAGTCAGGCAGGCCTAGGGCAGGAGCACTGACTATCTGGAGTTTAAGTTGGTAAAATGCGTCCAAAGTCTCTGGTGTCAGACTGAATGGTTTACAAGAGAGACAGTCATACAAGGGCTGCATGGTCAGAGATGCAGATCTGATCCATGGCCTACAGTATGACACCCAAGCCAAAAAGGTACGTAACTGAGCATGGGTGGTTGGCACCTGCAGCTCTCTCACCACTTTGGTTTGTTCATCTGAAAGGTATTTGGTACCTTAGCTCAGACAATGACCTAAAAACACCACCTTTTTGCTTACAAAATTGCAGCTTGTCAATTACAGCTCTGCAAGGCTCATCCCCCTCACTGGTTCAGATTTGGAGTCAATTTACTGCATGAAATTTCCCTGTGTGATAAGTATAGCCGTCATGAGCTCATCTTATGTCTATTTAGTATCTAAATCACTCCTGACATAGTAATCTGGCCCTGGGGAGGTGGGGTGGGGTGGGGCGGGTGTTTTGGGATAAATATAACAGTCCGTGGAGTCTCATCTTCCTCTTGTTTGGTGACAGCTGGACACGTATTGGGCAGCGATCTCCACAGTGGCCTCTTCTTCTCCCAGTAGGATGTAGAGTTTCCTCTTCTCATCTGCAGATATGAAGTCTGGGATGTGGGATGTACACTATATTTGAGGTTGCCTTAAGGGCCGACTGCCAGACTTTTAACATTTTCTTTACGCGATTCCAATCAAAGTTTTTACCACTGTAAAACATCACAATATTCTTACACAAGGCTTAAAAGTCAAATACTGGCATTACCAAAAACAGCTTACACTATACAATCACAAATTTAACCATATATTCATAATTCATAAAGTTCTACCAAAGCATGTATACCTCTGTGCTGTAGATAAGAGGGACACTGGGCTGGGGAGCCTGACCTTCATTGTGAGTTGTCCTAACCTCGATCAGGGACAGGCAGGCAGCTTCTGATCTTTTCGGCCACATTTGGTCTGATTCCTTGCATTAATGCTTCAGCAATCATGGTGTTTTTCAAAGCATTATGGCCTAATCCCATCCAGAGTCTACTACCTTGGTGAGTGGTCCGCCATAACATGCTTGAACCGACTCTCCCTTCTGTGTTCTGTTACTAGCTTCAACCAGAGCATATATTCCCCTTTGTAACTTATGCTCCTGTATCTGTCCTGCATGATCTAATCTCCATTGGTTCCCAAATTTACTATCAAACAGTCCTGTCTTGGGAACCCCTGCTCTCTTAAGGATCGTTTTTACCTCGGCGGCAACTTCTTTTCCTTCTCCCATGTCTATTAGTTCATATGGGGTGTACCATATCTTAGAGGGTCCCTTCCCCATGTTAGCTGATGGCCAATCAGCCGTGAGCTTCACACTCCTCTAGGGCAATTAAGACAATAGAGGGTCACACAGATTTCTCTAGGGTCACTCAGATTTCTCTAGGGTCACACAGACTTCTCTAGGGTCACACAGACTTCTCTAGGGTCACACAGACTTCTCTAGGATCACACAGATTTCTCTAGGGTCACACAGACTTCTCTAGGGTCACACAGACTTCTCTAGGGTCACACAGACTTCTCTAGGGTCACACAGACTTCTCTAGGGTCACACAGACTTCTCTAGGATCACACAGATTTCTCTAGGGTCACTCAGATTTCTCTAGGGTCACACAGACTTCTCTAGGATCACACAGACTTCTCTAGGGTCACACAGACTTCTCTAGGATCACACAGACTTCTCTAGGGTCACACAGACTTCTCTAGGATCACACAGATTTCTCTAGGGTCACACAGACTTCTCTAGGGTCACACAGACTTCTCTAGGGTCACACAGACTTCTCTTAATGGGAACTCCCAAACAGTCGCTTCTGTTTTCACCGAACTAATCTCTGATGTGCAAATTTCTGGTGTAGTGCTCAGGACAAAACCTCATTCGATTTCCACATACTCAACTTTCTGTCTGTGTCCCAAACACCCCGGAATATTTGCACGTACTTGCGCGGATTCTACTCAGTCCTTAGTGAAACAAGGACTTTTCAATCACTCAGTACTTCTACTCTAGGGATTAAGGATGGAGAATGACTCTCCCTTCTGTACCACCTTATACACTTTATAACAGATGTAGCAACCAAATGACAGCATGGACAGTATACAAAGAATCAGGTATAACATTTCCCACCCCGCTACAGACAAAATACTCTTTAGGTCCTTCCGTACTATATAAAAAAAAATGGCATTGATTGTTATAATATATGCAGCACTAACCTCACTCACGGACACGCAGGATTCGGGACACGTAGGAACTCAGATTAGTTATTTGGCAAGACAAGGGCTTACCTTACAGCGCTGTTTTATTCATCTGAGGTCCTCCGGGCCCGTCTCCAAGTCAGTTGATGAATGGATTGGTACACTATTGGCTGCACATCAAACGATCATCGATGCCCACACGTTGAGCGCCAATTTCTGTTTGGGGCACAAGACTCCTGAGTTATGTTGTCGTAGTTAGATATCAGGCCTGGAGAAGTCACACACACACACACACACACACACACACACACACACACACAGACAGCTGATGGTGTATCAAGTGAGTTCTAATTTAATGGTGCAAAAAGGTAGTTTAAATACAATACAAAGAAGAGCAGGTTGGACTATAACATAACATAGTTGGCATAACATGATTGGTCGTAGAGTTGTAACATAAACCTAGCCTGTGACTATTGGCTAAAGCCTACTGTAATCTCCATCTCATTATTACTATCCAAACTGGGATGGACTTTCTCATGAAACAAAGCCTAGCTGCACATATCATGGCAAGAGAGATAATGATCACATGCTGGTCAGACCACTCCAGCCATGGAGCTAACGATCAATAGGTATAGGCACATCTTCAAAGGTGAGGCCCTTAAGACAGAGAGATAAGGATTCATAGCCCCTTCATTAACATTCCATCTTTGATCTTTTGTATACAGCAACACGAACCCATCCCATAGTCCCGGCCTAACTGGCTCCAACTCTGAGAGGGAGATGGAGAGATAGAGCAGTCTCGGCCCCCACCTTCTTAGACTTAACTTTTCAAGAGATATTGTTGGCCCCCCACACTGACATGTCACGTATCCGGTTATCGCTGACATGTCACACGTGTGTCCGGTTATCGCTGACATGTCACACATGTGTCCGGTTATCACTGACATGTCACGTGTGTCCGGTTATCACTGACATGTCACGTGTCCGGTTATCACTGACATGTCATGTGTGTCCGGTTATCACTGACATGTCACGTATCCAGTTATTGCTGATATGTCACGTGTGTCCGGTTATCGCTGACATGCCACGTGTCCGGTTATCACTGACATGTCACGTGTCCAGTTATTGCTGATATGTCACGTGTGTCCGGTTATCGCTGACATGCCACGTGTCCGGTTATCACTGACATGTCACGTGTCCAGTTATTGCTGATATGTCACGTGTGTCCGGTTATCGCTGACATGCCACGTGTCCGGTTATCACTGACATGTCACGTGTGTCTGGTTATCACTGACATGTCACGTGTGTGTCCGGTTATCGCTGACATGCCACGTGTCCGGTTATCACTGACATGTCACGTGTGTCTGGTTATCACTGACATGTCATGTGTGTCCGGTTATCACTGACATGTCACGTATCCAGTTATTGCTGATATGTCACGTGTGTGTCCGGTTATCGCTGACATGTCACGTGTCCGGTTATTGTTGATATGTCACACGTGTGTCTGGTTATTGCTGACATGCCACATTTCCGGTTATCACTGACATATCACTTGTGTCTGGTTATCACTGACATGTCACGTGTGTGTCCGGTTATCGCTGACATATCACGTGTGTCCAGTTATAGCTGACATGTCACATGTCCAGTTATCACTGACATGTCACGTGTGTGTCCGGTTATTGCTGACATGTCACGTGTGTGTCCGGCTATTGCTGACATGTCACGTGTTTGGTTATCGCTGACATGTCACGTGACCGGTACTTGCTGACAAGTCATGTGTGTCCCACCATTACTTATTACTTCTCTCACTGAAATAGCGCCCTCACACTCCGCAGCGCTGTACAGTCACGGCCAAAAGTCTTAAGAATGCTACAAATAGTAATTGTTACAAAGTCTACGGCTTCCGTTTTCCTAATGGCAATTTGCATATACTCCAGAGTGTTATAAAGAGTGATCAGCTTAACAGCAATTACTTGCAAAGTCAATATTTGCCTAGAAAATGAACTTTATCCCCCAAAACACATTTCCACATCATTGCAGCCCTGCCTTAAAAGGACCAGCTAGCATCGTTTCAGTGATTGCTCCAGTAACACAGGTGTGGGTGTTGATGAGGACAGGGCTGGAGATCAATCGGTCATGATTAAGTAAGAATGACACCACTGGACACTGTAAAAGGAGGCTGGTGCTTGGCATCATTGTTTCTCTTCTGTTAACCATGGTTATCTCTAAAGAAACACGTGCAGTCATCATTGCACTGCACAAAAATGGCCTAACAGGGAAGAGTATCGCAGCTAGAAAGATTGCACCTCCGTCAACAATCTATCGCATCATCAAGAACTTCAAGGAGAGAGGTTCCATTGTTGCCAAAAAGGCTCCAGGGCGCCCAAGAAAGACCAGCAAGCGCCAGGACCGTCTCTTAAAAGTGTTTCAGCTGCGGGATCGGGCTACCAGCAGTGCAGAGCTTGCTCAGGAATGGCAGCAGGCAGGTGTGAGTGCATCTGCACGCACTGTGAGGCGGAGACTCTTGGAGCAAGGCCTGGTCTCAAGGAGGGCAGCAAAGAAGCCACTTCTCTCCAGAAAAAACATCAGGGACAGACTGATATTCTGCAGAAGGTCCAGGGAGTGGACGGCTGAGAACTGGGGGAAAGTCATTGTCTCTGATGAATCCCCTTTTCGATTGTTTGGGACATCTGGAAAACAGCTTATTGGGAGAAGAGGAGGTGAGCGCTACCACCAGTCTTGTCTCATGCCAACTGTAAAGCATCCTGAAACCATTCATGTGTGGGGTGGCTTCTCAGCCAAGGGAATCGGCTCTCTCACAGTCTGACCTAAAAACACAGCCATGAATAAAGAATGGGACCAGAATGTCCTCCAAGATCAACTTCTCCCAACCGGCCAAGAGCAGTTTGGCCATCAGCAATGCCTTCTCCAGCATGATGGAGCACCTTGCCATAAAGCAAAGGCGAGAACTAAATGGCTCAGGGAACAAAACAGAGAGATTTTGGGTCCATGGCCTGGAAACTCCCCAGATCTTAATCCCATTGAGAACTTGTGGTCAATCATCAAGAGACGGGTGGACAAACAAAAACCGACAAATTCTGAGAAAATGCAAGCATTGATTGTGCAAGAATGGACTGCTATCAGTCAGGATTTGGTCCAGAAGGTGATTGAGAGCTGCCAGGGAGAATTGCAGAGTCCTGAAGAAGAAGAAGGGGCAACACTGCAAATATTACACCGCTGCACTAACTCCTTCTAACTGTCACTATAAGCTTTTATTACTCAGAATATGATTGCAATTCTATTTCTGTATGTGATAAAAACATCTGACAAACACACAGAAACCAGAGGGAGCAGATCATGTGACAAGAGGAGATTTGTGGCAGTCTCAGAACTTCTGGCCATGACTGTAGATTCTCTATCAGGACGTCTATGGAGAGTGAGAGGAACCCACATGGGGACAGCACGGACGCCACACCCAGGCCTGCAGTGTAATGCCAGTGTAGCCCTGTAGGGGGCAGCTCACGTACAGCCTGGTCTCTCCCGTTATATGGTATGGACCGGATCACACATCACAGCTGGGTCCTCCAGCTCTCCGGCCTGTCTGGCCTCCTCCCGCCTCTCTATGGTGTTTCCATGACGTTTAATCCTCCGCTCTGACACTCGCTGGTATCTGCTGGTCGCTCTGTACAGGGGCGCGGACTCTATGGTCTAGAGGAGACGCTCTGTGCCGGGCAGCGGCTGGAGGAGCCGACACTCTATGGTGCACGCTCTAGCTCATGTTGTCAGTCTCTATGGTGTGAGGAGGAGAGCCGGGGATGGCGGAGGAAGACGCAGGGCCGGGAGCTGCGAGGACTGACAGTGCCATGGCGGAGAGCGAGTGACCGGCGGGTAAGCGGGGCGGGGGGATAGGCGTGTCACCCCAACCCGGGTGTATATAGAGAGGACTGCGCCCCCCCCAGCCCTGGTGTATATAGAGAGGACAGCGCCCCCCCCAGCCCCGGTGTATATAGAGAGGACAGCGCCCCCCCCCCAGCCCCGGTGTATATAGAGAGGACAGCGCCCCCCCCCCCCAGCCCTGGTGTATATAGAGAGGACAGCGCCCCCCCCCCCAGCCCCGGTGTATATAGAGAGGACAGCGCCCCCCCCAGCCCCGGTGTATATAGAGAGGACAGCGCCTTCCCCCCAGCCCCGGTGTATATAGAGAGGACAGCGCCCCCCCCCCCCAGCCCCCGGTGTATATAGAGAGGACAGCGCCTTCCCCCCAGCCCCGGTGTATATAGAGAGGACAGCGCCCCCCCCCCAGCCCCGGTGTATATAGAGAGGACAGCGCCTTCCCCAGCCCCGGTGTATATAGAGAGGACAGCGCCCCCCCCCCCCAGCCCTGGTGTATATAGAGAGGACTGATCTCCCCCCCCCAGCCCTGGTGTATATAGAGAGGACAGCGCCCCCCCCCCCAGCCCTGGTGTATATAGAGAGGACTGATCTCCCCCCCCCAGCCCTGGTGTATATAGAGAGGACAGCGCCCCCCCCCAGCCCTGGTGTATATAGAGAGGACAGCGCCCCCCCCCAGCCCTGGTGTATATAGAGAGGACAGCGCCCCCCCCCCCCCCCCCCAGTATATAGAGAGGACTGATCCCCCCCCCAGCCCTGGTGTATATAGAGAGGACAGCGCCCCCCCCCCCCCCCCAGTATATAGAGAGGACAGCGCCCCCCCCCCCCCAGTATATAGAGAGGACAGCGCCCCCCCCCCCCCAGTATATAGAGAGGACAGCGCCCCCCCCCCCCCCAGTATATAGAAAGGACAGCGCCCCCCCCCCCCCCCAGTATATAGAGAGGACAGCGCCCCCCCCCCCCCCAGTATATAGAGAGGACAGCGCCCCCCCCAGCCCTGGTGTATATAGTGAGGACAGCGGCCCCCCCCCAGCCCTGGTGTATATAGAGAGGACTGATCCCCCCCCCCCCCCCAGCCCCGGTGTATATAGAGAGGACAGCGCCCCCAGCCCCGGTGTATATAGAGAGGACAGCGCCCCCAGCCCCGGTGTATATAGAGAGGACAGCGCCCCCAGCCCCGGTGTATATAGAGAGGACAGCGCCCCCAGCCCCGGTGTATATAGAGAGGACAGCGCCCCCCCCCCCCCCAGCCCCGGTGTATATAGAGAGGACAGCGCCCCCCAGCCCCGGTGTATATAGAGAGGACAGCGCCCCCCCCCCAGCCCCGGTGTATATAGAGAGGACAGCGCCCCCCCCCCCCCAGCCCCGGTGTATATAGAGAGGACAGCGCCCCCCCCAGCCCCGGTGTATATAGAGAGGACAGCGCCCCCCCCAGCCCCGGTGTATATAGAGAGGACAGCGCCCCCCCCCAGCCCCGGTGTATATAGAGAGGACAGCCCCCCCCCCAGTATATAGTGAGGACAGCGCCCCCCCCCAGCCCTGGTGTATATAGAGAGGACAGCGCCCCCCCCCCCCCAGCCCTGGTGTATATAGAGAGGACAGCGCCCCCCCCCCCCCCCAGTATATAGTGAGGACAGCCCCCCCCCCCCAGTATATAGTGAGGACAGCGCCCCCCCCCCCCCCCCAGCCCTGGTGTATATAGAGAGGACAGCGCCCCCCCCCCCCAGCCCTGGTGTATATAGAGAGGACAGCGCCCCCCCCCCCAGCCCTGGTGTATATAGAGAGGACAGCGCCCCCCCCCCCAGCCCCGGTGTATATAGAGAGGACAGCGCCCCCCCCACCAGTATATAGAGAGGACAGCGCCCCCCCCCACCCCCCCCAGTATATAGAGAGGACAGCGCCCCCCCCAGCCCTGGTGTATATAGAGAGGACAGCGCCCCCCCAGCCCTGGTGTATATAGAGAGGACAGCGCCCCCCCCCCCCAGCCCTGGTGTATATAGAGAGGACAGCGCCCCCCCCCCCCCTAGCCCTGGTGTATATAGAGAGGGACAGCGCCCCCCCCCCCCCCCCCAGCCCTGGTGTATATAGAGAGGACAGCGCCCCCCCCCCAGCCCCGGTGTATATAGAGAGGACAGCGCCCCCCCCAGCCCCGGTGTATATAGAGAGGACAGCGCCCCCCCCCCCAGCCCCGGTGTATATAGAGAGGACAGCGCCCCCCCCTCAGCCCTGGTGTATATAGAGAGGACTTCGCCCCCCCCAGCCCTGGTGTATATAGAGAGGACAGCGCCCCCCCCCCCCAGTATATAGAGAGGACTGATCCCCCCCCCAGCCCTGGTGTATATAGAGAGGACAGCGCCCCCCCCCCCAGCCCTGGTGTATATAGAGAGGACAGCGCCCCCCCCCCCCCCCCCAGTATATAGAGAGGACAGCGCCCCCCCCCCCCAGTATATAGAGAGGACAGCGCCCCCCCCAGTATATAGAGAGGACAGCGCCCCCCCCCCCCCCCCAGTATATAGAGAGGACAGCGCCCCCCCCAGCCCTGGTGTATATAGAGAGGACTGATCCCCCCCCCCCCCCCCCAGCCCTGGTGTATATAGAGAGGACAGCGCCCCCCAGCCCCGGTGTATATAGAGAGGACAGCGCCCCCCCCCAGCCCCGGTGTATATAGAGAGGACAGCGCCCCCCCCAGCCCCGGTGTATATAGAGAGGACAGCGCCCCCCCCCAGCCCCGGTGTATATAGAGAGGACAGCGCCCCCCCCAGCCCCGGTGTATATAGAGAGGACAGCGCCCCCCCCAGCCCCGGTGTATATAGAGAGGACAGCGCCCCCCCCCCCCCCCCAGTATATAGTGAGGACAGCCCCCCCCCCCAGTATATAGTGAGGACAGCGCCCCCCCCCCCCCCCAGCCCTGGTGTATATAGAGAGGACAGCGCCCCCCCCCCCCCCCCCCAGCCCTGGTGTATATAGAGAGGACAGCGCCCCCCCCCCCAGCCCCGGTGTATATAGAGAGGACAGCGCCCCCCCCCCAGCCCCGGTGTATATAGAGAGGACAGCGCCCCCCCCCCAGCCCCGGTGTATATAGAGAGGACAGCGCCCCCCCCCACCAGTATATAGAGAGGACAGCGCCCCCCCCCCCCCCAGTATATAGAGAGGACAGCGCCCACCCCCCCAGCCCTGGTGTATATAGAGAGGACAGCGCCCCCCCCCCAGCCCTGGTGTATATAGAGAGGACAGCGCCCCCCCCCCCAGCCCTGGTGTATATAGAGAGGACAGCGCCCCCCCCCCCCCCCCCCCCTAGCCCTGGTGTATATAGAGAGGACAGCGCCCCCCCCCCCCTAGCCCTGGTGTATATAGAGAGGACAGCGCGCCCCCCCCCCCCCCCCCAGCCCTGGTGTATATAGAGAGGACAGCGCCCCCCCCCCCCCCCCCCCAGCCCTGGTGTATAAAGAGAGGACAGCGCCCGCCCCCAGCCCTGGTGTATATAGAGAGGACAGCGCCCCCCCCCAGCCCCGGTGTATATAGAGAGGACTGATCCCCCTACCCCCCCCCCCCAGCCCTGGTGTATATAGAGAGGACAGCGCCCCCCCCCCCCAGCCCTGGTGTATATAGAGAGGACAGCGCCCCCCCCCTTCCCCAGCCCTGGTGTATATAGAGAGGACAGCGCCCCCCCCCCCCCCCCCCAGCCCTGGTGTATATAGAGAGGACAGCGCCCCCCCCCCAGCCCTGGTGTATATAGAGAGGACAGCGCCCCCCCCCAGCCCTGGTGTATATAGAGAGGACAGCGCCCCCCCCCAGCCCTGGTGTATATAGAGAGGACAGCGCCCCCCCCCCCCCCAGCCCTGGTGTATATAGAGAGGACAGCGCCCCCCCCCCCAGCCCTGGTGTATATAGAGAGGACAGCGCCCCCCCCCCCCCCAGCCCTGGTGTATATAGAGAGGACAGCGCCCCCCCCCCCCCCCCCTAGCCCTGGTGTATATAGAGAGGACAGCGCCCCCCCCCCCCCCAGCCCTGGTGTATATAGAGAGGACAGCGCCCCCCCCCCCCCCAGCCCTGGTGTATATAGAGAGGACTGCGCCCCCCCCCAGCCCTGGTGTATATAGAGAGGACTGATCCCCCCCCACCAGCCCTGGTGTATATAGAGAGGACAGCGCCCCCCCCCCCCCCAGCCCTGGTGTATATAGAGAGGACAGCGCCCCCCCCCCCCCCAGTATATAGAGAGGACTGATTCCCCCCCCCCCCCAGCCCTGGTGTATATAGAGAGGACTGCGCCCCCCCCCCCAGCCCTGGTGTATATAGAGAGGACTGATCCCCCCCCCCCCCCCAGCCCTGGTGTATATAGAGAGGACTGATCTCCCCCCCCCCCCAGCCCTGGTGTATATAGAGAGGACTGATCCCCCCCCCCCCCCCGTCCTGGTGTATATAGAGAGGACCCCCCGGATATATAGATGTACGTTGTTGTAGTTCTCCTATAGAGGGCGATGACCCGGCCGCTCGGCACCATGTGATGGGGAAGGTGTCACATGATGGAGTCATCAGGCAGAAAAGATTGTGCAATCTCCCCAGTGCAGGAGACTGACCTCTCACCCCAAGAGCTTACACTCTACTACTGTCATGGAGGGAGGCCAGGAGCTCTAGCTGTGTGGTATTAGGGGGCTGAGCCCTGCAGTGTGCGCTCTAGCTGTGTGGTATTAGGGGGCTGAGTCCTGCAGTGTGCGCTCTAGCTGTGTGGTATTAGGGGGCTGAGCCCCGCAGTGTGCGCTCTAGCTGTGTGGTATTAGGGGGCTGAGTCTTGCAGTGTGCGCTCTAGCTGTGTGGTGTTAGGGGGCTGAGTCCTGCAGTGTGCGCTCTAGCTGTGTGGTATTAGAGGGCTGAGTCCTGCAGTGTGCGCTCTAGCTGTGTGGTCTTAGGGGGCTGAGTCCTGCAGTGTGCGCTCTAGCTGTGTGGTCTTAGGGGGCTGAGTCCTGCAGTGTGCGCTCTAGCTGTGTGGTATTAGGGGGCTGAGCCTGCAGTGTGCGCTCTAGCTGTGTGGTGTTAGGGGGCTGAGTCCTGCAGTGTGCGCTCTAGCTGTGTGGTATTAGGGGGCTGAGCCCTGCAGTGTGCGCTCTAGCTGTGTGGTATTAGGGGGCTGAGTCCTGCAGTGTGCGCTCTAGCTGTGTGGTATTAGGGGGCTGAGCCCTGCAGTGTGCTCTCTAGCTGTGTGGTATTAGGGGGCTGAGTCCTGCAGTGTGCGCTCTAGCTGTGTGGTGGAGGGGGCTGAGCCCGCAGTGTGCGCTCTAGCTGTGTGGTATTAGGGGGCTGAGTCCTGCAGTGTGCGCTCTAGCTGTGTGGTATTAGGGGGCTGAGTCCTGCAGTGTGCGCTCTAGCTGTGTGGTATTAGGGGCTGAGCCCTGCAGTGTGCGCTCTAGCTGTGTGGTAGTTAGGGGGCTGAGTCCTGCAGTGTGCGCTCTAGCTGTGTGGTATTAGGGGGCTGAGCCCTGCAGTGTGCGCTCTAGCTGTGTGGTGTTAGGGGGCTGAGTCCTGCAGTGTGCGCTCTAGCTGTGTGGTATTAGGGGGCTGAGCCTGCAGTGTGCGCTCTAGCTGTGTGGTGTTAGGGGGCTGCTGAGTCCTGCAGTGTGCGCTCTAGCTGTGTGGTATTAGGGGGCTGAGCCCTGCAGTGTGCGCTCTAGCTGTGTGGTGTTAGGGGGCTGAGTCCTGCGGTGTGCGCTCTAGCTGTGTGGTATTAGGGGGCTGAGCCCTGCACTGTGCGCTCTAGCTGTGTGGTATTAGGGGGCTGAGCCCTGCAGTGTGCGCTCTAGCTGTGTGTGGTATTAGGGGGCTGAGCCCTGCAGTGTGCGCTCTAGCTGTGTGGTATTAGGGGGCTGAGTCCTGCAGTGTGCGCTCTAGCTGTGTGGTATTAGGGGGCTGAGTCCTGCAGTGTGCGCTCTAGCTGTGTGGTATTAGGGGGCTGAGCCCTGCAGTGTGCGCTCTAGCTGTGTGGTATTAGGGGGCTGAGTCCTGCAGTGTGCGCTCTAGCTGTGTGGTATTAGGGGGGCTGAGCCCTGCAGTGTGCGCTCTAGCTGTGTGGTGGAGGGGGCTGAGCCCCGCAGTGTGCGCTCTAGCTGTGTGGTATTAGGGGGCTGAGTCCTGCAGTGTGCGCTCTAGCTGTGTGGTATTAGGGGGCTGAGCCCTGCAGTGTGCGCTCTAGCTGTGTGGTGGAGGGGGGCTGAGCCCCGCAGTGTGCGCTCTAGCTATGTGGTATTAGGGGGCTGAGTCCTGCAGTGTGCGCTCTAGCTGTGTGGTATTAGGGGGCTGAGCCCTGCAGTGTGCGCTCTAGCTGTGTGGTATTAGGGGGCTGAGTCCTGCAGTGTGCGCTCTAGCTGTGTGGTATTAGGGGGCTGAGTCCTGCAGTGTGCGCTCTAGCTGTGTGGTATTAGGGGGCTGAGCCCTGCAGTGTGCGCTCTAGCTGTGTGTGGTATTAGGGGGCTGAGCCCTGCAGTGTGCGCTCTAGCTGTGTGGTATTAGGGGGCTGAGTCCTGCAGTGTGCGCTCTAGCTGTGTGTGGTATTAGGGGGCTGAGCCCTGCAGTGTGCGCTCTAGCTGTGTGGTATTAGGGGGCTGAGCCCTGCAGTGTGCGCTCTAGCTGTGTGTGGTATTAGGGGGCTGAGCCCTGCAGTGTGCGCTCTAGCTGTGTGTGGTATTAGGGGGCTGAGCCCTGCAGTGTGCGCTCTAGCTGTGTGTGGTATTAGGGGGCTGAGTCCTGCAGTGTGCGCTCTAGCTGTGTGTGGTATTAGGGGGCTGAGCCCTGCAGTGTGCGCTCTAGCTGTGTGGTATTAGGGGGCTGAGCCCTGCAGTGTGCGCTCTAGCTGTGTGGTATTAGGGGGCTGAGCCCTGCAGTGTGCGCTCTAGCTGTGTGGTATTAGAGGGCTGAGCCCTGCAGTGTGCGCTCTAGCTGTGTGGTGTTAGGGGGCTGAGTCCTGCAGTGTGCGCTCTAGCTGTGTGGTATTAGGGGGCTGAGCCCTGCAGTGTGCGCTCTAGCTGTGTGGTATTAGGGGGCTGAGTCCTGCAGTGTGCGCTCTAGCTGTGTGGTATTAGGGGGCTGAGCCCTGCAGTGTGCGCTCTAGCTGTGTGGTTGGAGGGGGGCTGAGCCCTGCAGTGTGCGCTCTAGCTGTGTGGTATTAGGGGGCTGAGTCCTGCAGTGTGCGCTCTAGCTGTGTGGTATTAGGGGGCTGAGCCCTGCAGTGTGCGCTCTAGCTGTGTGGTGGAGGGGGGCTGAGCCCCGCAGTGTGCGCTCTAGCTGTGTGGTATTAGGGGGCTGAGTCCTGCAGTGTGCGCTCTAGCTGTGTGGTATTAGGGGGCTGAGCCCTGCAGTGTGCGCTCTAGCTGTGTGGTATTAGGGGGCTGAGTCCTGCAGTGTGCGCTCTAGCTGTGTGGTATTAGGGGGCTGAGCCCTGCAGTGTGCGCTCTAGCTGTGTGGTGTTAGGGGGCTGAGTCCTGCAGTGTGCGCTCTAGCTGTGTGGTATTAGGGGGCTGAGCCCTGCAGTGTGCGCTCTAGCTGTGTGGTATTAGGGGGCTGAGTCCTGCAGTGTGCGCTCTAGCTGGTGTGGTATTAGGGGGCTGAGCCCTGCAGTGTGCGCTCTAGCTGTGTGGTATTAGGGGGCTGAGCCCTGCAGTGTGCGCTCTAGCTGTGTGTGGTATTAGGGGGCTGAGCCCTGCAGTGTGCGCTCTAGCTGTGTGGTATTAGGGGGCTGAGTCCTGCAGTGTGCGCTCTAGCTGTGTGTGGTATTAGGGGGCTGAGTCCTGCAGTGTGCGCTCTAGCTGTGTGTGGTATTAGGGGGCTGAGTCCTGCAGTGTGCGCTCTAGCTGTGTGTGGTATTAGGGGGCTGAGTCCTGCAGTGTGCGCTCTAGCTGTGTGGTATTAGGGGGCTGAGCCCTGCAGTGTGCGCTCTAGCTGTGTGGTATTAGAGGGCTGAGCCCTGCAGTGTGCGCTCTAGCTGTGTGGTGTTAGGGGGCTGAGTCCTGCAGTGTGCGCTCTAGCTGTGTGGTATTAGGGGGCTGAGCCCTGCAGTGTGCGCTCTAGCTGTGTGGTATTAGGGGGCTGAGTCCTGCAGTGTGCGCTCTAGCTGTGTGGTATTAGGGGGCTGAGCCCTGCAGTGTGCGCTCTAGCTGTGTGGTGGAGGGGGGCTGAGCCCCGCAGTGTGCGCTCTAGCTGTGTGGTATTAGGGGGCTGAGTCCTGCAGTGTGCGCTCTAGCTGTGTGGTATTAGGGGGCTGAGCCCTGCAGTGTGCGCTCTAGCTGTGTGGTGGAGGGGGGCTGAGCCCGCAGTGTGCGCTCTAGCTGTGTGGTATTAGGGGGCTGAGTCCTGCAGTGTGCGCTCTAGCTGTGTGGTATTAGGGGGCTGAGCCCTGCAGTGTGCGCTCTAGCTGTGTGGTATTAGGGGGCTGAGTCCTGCAGTGTGCGCTCTAGCTGTGTGGTATTAGGGGGCTGAGCCCTGCAGTGTGCGCTCTAGCTGTGTGGTGTTAGGGGGCTGAGTCCTGCAGTGTGCGCTCTAGCTGTGTGGTATTAGGGGGCTGAGCCCTGCAGTGTGCGCTCTAGCTGTGTGGTATTAGGGGGCTGAGTCCTGCAGTGTGCGCTCTAGCTGTGTGTGGTATTAGGGGGCTGAGCCCTGCAGTGTGCGCTCTAGCTGTGTGGTATTAGGGGGCTGAGCCCTGCAGTGTGCGCTCTAGCTGTGTGTGGTATTAGGGGGCTGAGCCCTGCAGTGTGCGCTCTAGCTGTGTGTGGTATTAGGGGGCTGAGCCCTGCAGTGTGCGCTCTAGCTGTGTGTGGTATTAGGGGGCTGAGTCCTGCAGTGTGCGCTCTAGCTGTGTGTGGTATTAGGGGGCTGAGTCCTGCAGTGTGCGCTCTAGCTGTGTGGTATTAGGGGGCTGAGCCCTGCAGTGTGCGCTCTAGCTGTGTGGTATTAGAGGGCTGAGCCCTGCAGTGTGCGCTCTAGCTGTGTGGTGTTAGGGGGCTGAGTCCTGCAGTGTGCGCTCTAGCTGTGTGGTATTAGGGGGCTGAGCCCTGCAGTGTGCGCTCTAGCTGTGTGGTATTAGAGGGCTGAGCCCTGCAGTGTGCGCTCTAGCTGTGTGGTATTAGGGGGCTGAGTCCTGCAGTGTGCGCTCTAGCTGTGTGGTATTAGGGGGCTGAGTCCTGCAGTGTGCGCTCTAGCTGTGTGGTATTAGGGGGCTGAGTCCTGCAGTGTGCGCTCTAGCTGTGTGGTATTAGGGGGCTGAGCCCCGCAGTGTGTGCTCTAGCTGTGTGGTATTAGGGGGCTGAGTCCTGCAGTGTGCGCTCTAGCTGTGTGGTATTAGGGGGCTGAGTCCTGCAGTGTGCGCTCTAGCTGTGTGGTATTAGGGGGCTGAGTCCTGCAGTGTGCGCTCTAGCTGTGTGGTATTAGGGGGCTGAGCCCCGCAGTGTGCGCTCTAGCTGTGTGGTGGAGGGGGGCTGAGTCCTGCAGTGTGCGCTCTAGCTGTGTGGTGTTAGGGGGCTGAGTCCTGCAGTGTGCGCTCTAGCTGTGTGGTATTAGGGGGCTGAGTCCTGCAGTGTGCGCTCTAGCTGTGTGGTATTAGGGGGCTGAGTCCTGCAGTGTGCGCTCTAGCTGTGTGGTGGAGGGGGCTGAGCCCTGCAGTGTGCGCTCTAGCTGTGTGGTATTAGGGGGCTGAGCCCCGCAGCCCGCTCTCTTTGCCTGTAGCCCCTGCTGCTCCCAGGTGTAGTCACGCTGTAGACTTGTTTGACATGTTTGCTCTGGGTGACGCTGTCGTCATCACCTGGGTGCCGCAGCAGCTCGGGTGTCACTCACTTTCCATGTAACTCTACTCCTGAGCTATTGTGTGTGCAGCCCCGGCTCTCTGCACATCCACCTTGCCGTGTCTGTGGGGTATGAGGCTGTGAATCTGTGTGTGTGTGTGGGGGGGGGGGGCAGGACAGATCTGGGGGTCCTTTCTGTGTAGAGTGAGGGGTGCTCATAGCTGAGTATTAGTTGTGGAGAAGACTACATAGAGATCACTTCCATCATCCGCTCTGTCTCTCCAGGACCCCCGGGCTCCACCACAGCACACTATGATGTCACGAGAGGCCCCAGTGACTACCCCGAGGTCGTAGCATTGATTGCACGCTGTTGGGCGCTGGTGACTGTAGCATTGATGGCACGCTGAGGCTGGTGACTGTAGCATTGATGGCACGCTGTTGGGTACCAGTGACTGCCCTGTGGTTGTAGTATTGATGGCACGCTGTTGGGTACCAGTGACTATCCTGTGGTTGTAGCATTGATGGCACGCTGGTGGGTTCCGGTGACTACCCCATGGTTGTAGCATTGATGGCGCGCTGTTGGGTACCAGTGACTACCCTGTGGTTGTAGCATTGATGGCACGCTGGTGGGTTCGGGTGACTATCTCGTGGTCGTAGCATTGATGGCACACTGTTGGGTACCAGTGACTATCCTGTGGTTGTCCATTGATGGCACGCTGTTGGGTTCCGGTGACTACCCCATGGTTGTAGCATTGATGGCGCGCTGTTGGGTACCAGTGACTACCCTGTGGTTGTAGCATTGATGGCACGCTGTTGGGTTCCGGTGACTACCCTGTGGTTGTAGCATTGATGGCACGCTGTTGGGTTCCGGTGACTATCTCGTGGTTGTAGTATTGATGGCACGCTGTTGGGTTCCGGTGATCGCCCCGTGGTCGTAGCATTGATGGCACGCTGTTGGGTTCCGGTGACTATCTTGTGGTTGTAGCATTGATGGCGCGCTGTTGGGTTCCAGTGACTACCCGGTGGTCGTAGCATTGATGGCACGCTGTTGGGTTCCGGTGACCGCCCTGTGGTCGTAGCATTGATGGCACGCTGTTGGGTTCCAGTGACTATCTCGTGGTCGTAGCATTGATGGTGCGCTGTTGGGTTCCAGTGACTACCCTGTGGTTGTAGCATTGATGGCACGCTGTTGGGTTCCGGTGACCGCCCCGTGGTTGTAGCATTGATGGCGCGCTGTTGGGTTCCGGTGACTACCCCGTGGTCGTAGCATTGATGGCACGCTGTTGGGTTCCGGTGACCGCCCCGTGGTCGTAGCATTGATGGCACGCTGTTGGGTTCCAGTGACTATCTCGTGGTCGTAGCATTGATGGTGCGCTGTTGGGTTCCAGTGACTACCCTGTGGTTGTAGCATTGATGGCACGCTGTTGGGTTCCGGTGACCGCCCCGTGGTTGTAGCATTGATGGCACGCTGTTGGGTTCCGGTGACCGCCCCGTGGTTGTAGCATTGATGGCACGCTGTTGGGTACCGGTGACTATCTCGTGGTCGTAGCATTGATGGCACGCTGTTGGGTACCAGTGACTACCCTGTGGTTGTAGCATTGATGGCACGCTGTTGGGTTCCGGTGACTGCCCTGTGGTTGTAGCATTGATGGCACGCTGTTGGGTACCGGTGACTACCCCGTGGTTGTAGCATTGATGGCACGCTGTTGGGTTCCGGTGACTGCCCCGTGGTTGTAGCATTGATGGCACGCTGTTGGGTTCCGGTGACCGCCCCGTGGTTGTAGCATTGATGGCACGCTGTTGGGTTCCGGTGACCGCCCCGTGGTTGTAGCATTGATGGCACGCTGTTGGGTTCTGGTGACTATCTCGTGGTTGTAGCATTGATGGCACGCTGTTGGGTTCCGGTGACCGCCCCGTGGTTGTAGCATTGATGGCACGCTGTTGGGTTCTGGTGACTATCTCGTGGTTGTAGCATTGATGGCACACTGTTGGGTTCTGGTGACTATCTCGTGGTTGTAGCATTGATGGCACGCTGTTGGGTTCTGGTGACTATCTCGTGGTTGTAGCATTGATGGCATGCTGTTGGGTTCTGGTGACTATCTCGTGGTTGTAGCATTGATGGCACGCTGTTGGGTTCTGGTGACTATCTCGTGGTTGTAGCATTGATGGCACGCTGTTGGGTTCCGGTGACCGCCCCGTGGTTGTAGCATTGATGGCACGCTGTTGGGCACCTCCTCACTGACCACCTCTTACCTTATTCTCTATCTCTTCCAGATCTGATTGGTCAGGTGAGCTGTGAGATGGGCGACGCCATGGTAGAGCCAGCTGCAGCCAAAGCCTCCGAGCCGGCGTCCATACAGGGCAGCCCTCTGGGAGTCATTACGGAGGGGGTGGTGTCTCTGGTCATAGACCCGGACGTTGCCCAGAAGGCCTGCGAGGATGTCCTGGAGAAGGTGAAGCTCATGCACAGCGCCTCCTCTGAGAGCCTGGACAAAGCGGCGGCGGCCGAGCAGACGACCAATGGCGAGCCGAGCATCACCAGCACCAGGATCTACGAGGAGGACGAGTCTGTGACGGACATCAACAGCGTGAAGACCGCCCGGCGGAGGCAGAAGAACAACTCGGCCAAGCAGTCCTGGCTCTTGCGCCTGTTTGAGTGCAAGCTCTTTGACATTTCCATGGCAATCTCGTACCTGTACAACTCCAAGGAGCCGGGCGTGCAGGCGTACATCGGGAACCGCCTCTTCTACTTCAGGAACGAGGACGTGGACTTCTACCTGCCGCAGCTCCTCAACATGTACATACACATGGACGAGGACGTGGGGGACGCCATCAAACCGTACGTGGTGCACCGCTGCCGGCAGAGCATCAACTTCTCCCTACAGTGCGCCTGGCTCCTGGGGGCCTACTCCTCCGACATGCACATCTCCACCCAGCGCCATTCCCGGGGGACCAAGCTGCGCAAACTTATCCTGTCCGATGAGCTGAAGCCGGCTCACAAGAAGCGGGAGTTACCGCCGCTCAGCCTGGCCCCCGACACCGGCCTGTCCCCCTCCAAGAGGACCCATCAGAGGTCCAAGTCCGACGCCACCGCCAGCATCAGCCTCAGCAGTAACCTGAAGAGGACGGCGAGCAACCCCAAGGTGGAGAATGACGATGAGGTGAGGACGGGGGGTAGGCGATGGCTGCGGGAGGGGCCCGCCTGCTAATTGTAATGATGGGCCCTGGGTATATACACTGTAGGGGCCCGCCTGGTAACAATGTACAGCATACAGCTGGAGGACAATGCACCATTCATGAAGCTCTCGCTCTGTCTGTGCCAGCCGCCTCCTGCTGTATACAGTGTGCACTCAGGTCTACTCCATCTGTGGACTGTATACAGCATCCCCCACAACCCATATACTGCCCCCATATACCTCACTGCAGGTTACTACAGTTCTGGCCAAAAGTATTGGCCCCCTGCAGTCCTGTCAGATAATCCTCGCTGTCCCCCAGATAATGATTACACAGCACAGACTCTGTATATAGTATATAAGTGACACAGGGTATATACAGTATAAGTATCGCCCCCTGCAGTCCTGTCAGATAATCCTCGCTGTCCCCCAGATAATGATTACACAGCACAGACTCTTATATAGTATATAAGTGACACAGGGTATATACAGTATAAGTATCGCCCCCTGCAGTCCTGTCAGATAATCCTCGCTGTCCCCCAGATAATGATTACACAGCACAGACTCTTATATAGTATATAAGTGACACAGGGTATATACAGTATAAGTATCGCCCCCTGCAGTCCTGTCAGATAATCCTCGCTGTCCCCCAGATAATGATTACACAGCACAGACTCTTATATAGTATATAAGTGACACAGGGTATATACAGTATAAGTATCGCCCCCTGCAGTCCTGTCAGATAATCCTCGGTGCCCCCCAGATAATGATTACACAGCAGACTCTTATATAGTATATAAGTGACACAGGGTATATACAGTATAAGTATCGCCCCCTGCAGTCCTGTCAGATAATCCTCGGTGTCCCCCAGATAATGATTACACAGCACAAACTCTTTGGTAATATCTTCATTTATTTTGTTTGCAATGAGAAAACACAAAAGAGAATGAAAAAAAAGTCACATCATTGATCATTTTACACAAAACTCCAGGACTGGTGCGGACAGAAGTATTGGCGCCCTCAGCCTAATACTTGGTCGCACAACCTTTAGACACAATAACTGCGCACAACCGCTTCCGCTAACCAGCAATGAGTTTCTTACAAGGCTCTGCTGGAATCTTAGACCCTTCTTCTTTGGCTCCTGCTCGCGGTCCCCCCCTGAGATGTGAAGGGGGCCTTCTCCAAACTGCCACCAAGAGATCTCTCCCCCTCCCCCACAGGTGTTCTATGGGATTCAGGGCTGGACTCATTGCTGCCACTTTACAAGTCTCCAGGGCTTTCTCTCACCACCATTTTCTAGTGCTGACCTGAAGTGTGTTTTGGGTCCTTGTCCTGCTGGAAGAGCCCTGACCTCTGAGGGAGACCCCGCCTTCTCACACTGGGCCCTACATGATGCCGCACAATGTGTTGGTCGTCTTCAGACTTCATAATGCCATGCACACGGTCAAGCAGTCCAGTGCCAGAGGCAGCAAAGCAACCCCAAACCATCAGGGACCTCCGCCATGTCTGACTGTAGGGGGCGTCTTCTTCTCTTTTTCCTGTAATCTCTATGTTGAGGCCTTCTCCTACTTTTGTCTCCTCTGACCAGAGAACATTCTTCCAGAACGGTTCTGGCTTTCTCAGGTAAGTTTTGGCAAACTCCAGCCTGGCTTCTGTCTGTGGGTAAGAAGTGGGGTCTTCCTGGGTCTCCTCCCATACAGGCCCTTCTCATTCAGACGCTGACACTGGATAGTACGGGGGTGACACTGTTGTACCCTCGCACTGCAGGGCAGCTTGGACTTGTTTGGATGTTAGTCGCGGTTCTTTATCCGCCATCCGCACAATCTTGCGGTGAAATCTCTGGTCAATGTTTCTTTTGCGTCCACATCTCGGGAGGTTAGCCACAGCGCCATGGGCTTTACACTTCTTACTGACACTGCGCACGGTAGACACAGGAACATTCAGGTCTTTGGAGATGGACTTGTAGCCTTGAGATTGCTCAGGCTTCCTCACAATTTTGCTTCTCAAGTCCTCAGACAGTTCTTTGGTCTTCTTTCTTTTCTCCATGCTCAATGTGGTCACACAAGGACACAGGACAGAGGTGGAGTCAACTTTAATCCATTTCAACCGGCTGCAAGTGTGATTTAGTTATTGCCACCTGTTAGGTGCCTCAGGTAAGTAACAGGTGCTGTTAATTACACAAATTACAGAAGCATCACATGATTTTTCATACAGTGCCAATACTTTTGTCCACCCCCTTTTTATGTTTGCTGTGGAATTAGATCCAATTCGGCTTTGTGACAATTCTTTTTGTGGTTTTCCATTGAAGACAAATTAAATGAAGAAAATGCCAAAGAATTTGTGACTGTAATCATTATCTGGAAGAACACGAGGATTATCTGACAGAATTGCAGGGGGGCCAATACTTTTGGCCAACACTGTATGGGGATATGATGTGAGGCGGGTGATGGGCCCAGAGATGTAGTCAGGCCCAGAGGGGTGGAGGTGATCGGTTATTAGGATGATGAGGGCTCTAGTGTCTCCAGGATTGATGGATAGTCCTATAGTCTGTGCTGCAGTGAGAAGTACAGGTAAGAAATGTGGCCCCAGGTGACAGCGGAGGGTGAGGTCCCGCCCACATGTCACTTAGTTCTCCATCTGGTCTTTGCCTCTATCGCCTCTTGTAATGGCAATGACTGTATTTGTCAGGGTGGGACTGGGGGACCTGCAAGTGTGTGGTGAGAAGGGGGCCGTGTGGAGCGGGTGGGGGGGTCCAAAAGAGGGAGTTAACAGTGTATAGCTGAAGGATCTAGCGGGCTCAGTGTGTGGAGTAGGAGTATATAGGAGAGGGAGGGGGCAGCGTGCGGAGCAGGAGTATAGAGGAGGGGGCAGTGTGCGGAACAGGAGTATACAGGAGAGGGAGGGGGCAGCGTACAGAGCAGGAGTATACAGGAGGGGGCAGCGTGCAGAGCAGGAGTATAGAGGAGGGGTCAGTGTGCGGAACAGGAGTATACAGGAGAGGGAGGGGGCAGCGTACAGAGCAGGAGTATACCGGAGAGGGAGGGGGCAGCGTGCAGAGCAGGAGTATAGAGGAGGGGGCAGTGTGCGGAACAGGAGTATACAGGAGGGGCAGTGTGCGGAGCAGGAGTATACAGGAGAGGGAGGGGGCAGTGTGCGGAGCAGGAGTATACAGGAGAGGGAGGGGGCAGCGTACAGAGCAGGAGTATACAGGAGAGGGAGGGGGCAGTGTGCGGAGCAGGAGTATAGAGGAGGGGGCAGTGTGCGGAACAGGAGTATACAGGAGAGGGAGGGGGCAGCGTACAGAGCAGGAGTATACCGGA